>NW_026440210.1:0-64886 GCF_002870075.4 Lactuca sativa | reverse complement strand
TCTTAAATAATTCAAGGCTTCATCTTTGGTATTTAACAAATAAATATAACAATACTTACTGCAATCATCAATAAAGGATATATAATAATTCTTTCCTCCTCTTGTAGGTGTTGCTCTAAAATCACATAAATCAGAGTGGATTAAGCCAAGTATTTCATTAGATTTTTCAACCGATTTATGAGGATGTTGTGTAAATTTTGATTCTACACAAACCTCACATTTTATATTTTTATCTAACGAACATTTTTGGTAACATGCTAAGTTTTGCCATTCTTGAATAGAACGAAAATTAACATGTCCCAAACGAGAATGCCACAAAATTGAAGGATCATGCATATACATAGAAGAGGGGCTAGTAGTGCCCATTATTGCATTAGCATTAATATTGGTTACATCATTGTTTGGTGTTTCAACACCATAGTACAAAGGTAATACACTGACTTTGAAGAGACCCTCACTAAGGTATCCCTTTCCAACATACATCCCACCCTTGGTGAGAACAAATTTATCAGATTCAAATACAAGTTTGAAACCTTTGTTACTAAGAATAGGGACCAGAAATCAAATTCTTAGTAATTTCAGGAACATGCAAGACATCACATAAAACAAGTTCTTTTTCAGAAGTCAATTGTAGTTTCACTTTTCCCTTTCCTTCAACTTTTGCAGTAGAGCCATTCCCCATAAACATTGGTTCAGAATCCGAGACTTTCTGGTATGTAGAAAACATGGTTCGGGAGTTGCAAATGTGCCTTGTGGCTCCAGTATCAATCCACCAATCCACACAATTGCTAACCATGTTGGTTTGAATCACAGCAACAAATTGATTTGGTGATTCAACCATGTTGGCTTGACCAGAATTTCCTCCACCAGAATTGCCACCATTGTTTCCATTGTTTCCTCCATTGTTCCCTCGATTATTTCCTCCATTGTTTCCTCCTTGACCCCTCCTGAATCTGCAATCTTTGGCCTTGTGTCCAATTTTGCCACAAACATAGCATGGACCAGAATTCTTCTTGAAATTCTTCTTGTTAGGGCCATGATTTTTGCCATCTTTGGAAGAGTTTTTGGAGCCTTGCTTCCCTTTCTTGTTGTTGTGCCTTTGTCCTTGAAGTACTTGCTTCTCCAACAAAGTTTGCACTTGGTTCCAAGGAATTTGCATCTGCCTTCTCATTCAATCTGTTATCTTCTTCCACACGAATTCTCAACACAAGTTGCTCAAAACTCATGTCATCAGTTAAGTGCTTAAGATATAATTTGAAATTCTTCCAAGAAGGAGGAAGTTTTTCAATGATTGAACCAACAAGAAAATTAGAGTTTATACCCATACCTTCAACTTCAAGATCATGTGCAATGACTTGAATTTCCTCCACTTGTTTGAGGACAGATTTGGTATCCACCATCTTGAAATTCATGAACTTTCCAATCACGAATTTCTTGGAACATGCCACTTCTGTTTTGTATTTCTTTTCCAGTGATTCCCATATCTCTCTTGCAGTAGTCATGGTAGAGTAGATATCATAGAGAGAATCATCCAGGGCATTTAGAATATAATTTCTGCAATTATATTCATTTGTGTTCCAAGTTTCCACAGCCCTTTGATGTTCTGCCATTTGGGCTTCACTGGGTGGTGTTGTTCCTTCTGCAGTGGTTGTACCAATAGGAGGAGAGGGAGAATCATCAGTGAGAACATTGGAAACATGAAGAGTTGTTAGATAAAACAACATCTTCTGTTGCCATCTTCGAAAATCTGAGCCTTTGAATTTCTCAGGCTTTTCCACATGTGTTTTTGATGATGGAATGTTGATCCATTCTTCCACTTTTTAATTTCTGTCTTAGATTGTTAATACAGAAGTATACAATCAACAAAATTAACAGAAATAAAACAAACGAAATTGAAATATATGTATGAAATATACAAGAATCAGTTTGCAGAAAACATACTTGATGGTTTATGCTTACAACAGAAACACAAAAACGAAATTATGTAGATTGAGGCCTGCAAATTGCAGTGTCCTAAGACAGAAATTTCCCCTGGTGGGGATCTGTCTAGAGGATACAACAATCAATCAAGAACTTCTCTTGATTCTGACGAAATTCCTATGTTCCCTTCATCTTTGGAAGAACGAATTTTTAAAGAGAATTCTGTGGTGTGAATGATGATGTTTTTCAACCCCTTTCAGATGAATGAAACAGGTATTTATAGGTATTAGTTTATGACAGTTGGAAACTGTCAAAACCGAAAATAACTGTTTAAAACCTGTCATTCAGTAATTACGAATTTAATAATAAAAAAATAAAAATTAATTTCGTAATTAAAAATTATCTAATTAATCAGGAAGACCCCAAGAGCCCCAAGGCCCAAGGCCCATCTTTTGACCATTAAATATTCTCTTGATATTAGCCCATTTTCAATCCAATTAGGCTAATCCAACACCACAACCCAAGCCCAATATGCTTAACCCCTTACTTGACCCATTTAGTTAAATGAGTAGGACTAGACATATAAGGTGGGAGAAGGTTTTCTCTTCCACCAATGTGGGATAAGTCCCACATTGTAATTTTGTAGTCAAAGTTCCAACAATACCCCACATTTTCTATTCAAACTCCAATAATACCCCACATTTGAATAGAAAATAAGTGAACTTTGATATTCAAATAAGGGAAGTAAGATATGACATGCATCTGAATAGGTGTTGTAAAACTTGAACCTTTCATAGTGAGTACTACTTGGATCTACTTTGTGGGTAGTGAACTAGAGTCTTGAACTAACCACTTTTTATAGTAGAATAAAAAACAAGAAGTATCACACATATCATATCTAAGCATAGATCATTTCTTACCGTTGTGTTCATTTCGGTCATGAACGATCCTTTCTTCATGAGACTTTTAGAGAGCTTTAGCCATATCAGCTCCCAAAGATGCGACCTCACATCCATCTCACATAGGTAATGCTAATCTGGAATAATCCGTACTTATTCCACTGTAGAAGCTATCAGCATTATTAAGAATAAAGCATTCATCCCTATAACATCAACGGAAAAACACAAAACAAATATCATGGGAGTGAGCATACCTTTGTGTTAGTGCTTCTTTGAGTCTTCCCCAACTAGTTGTCCTATTGAACCTAGACCATGGGATCTCCAATGTTGCTAGGTTAGGTTTCCGCAAGGTGGTGACTCATTGTGTTGGCTTTAAGCCCATTCCCCTCGATGTGAAGAGAACTTGCTCTCTACTCAGGCCTTTTGTCAAGGGATCAGCTATATTTTCCTTTGACTTTATGTAACTAATGGAAATGATTCCATTCTTCAGCAAGTCTCGTATTGTAATATGTCTGCGCCTAATGTGTCTCGACTTGCCATTGTATATTTGACTTTGTGCTCTAGTAAGAGCAGCCATACTATCACAATGTATGCCAATGGCAGTAACAGGTTGAGGCCACAGAGGAATACCTTCTAGGAAGCTTTTAAGCCATTCAGCTTCTTCAGCAGCTTTATCTAAAGCAACAAACTCTGCTTCCATTGTAGAACGAGTATTCACAGTTTGCTTAGATGATTTCCAAGAGATAGCAGCTCCACCAAGAGTGAACACATATCCACTTGTGGATTTTGCCTCAGAAGTATTGGAAATCCAATTTGCATCACAATACCCTTCAAGAACAGGAGGATATTTCGTGTAATGCAGTCCATAGTTCATTGTATGCTTTAAATATCTAAGCACTCTTACTAATGCATACCAATGATCTTTCCCAGGATTGTGGGAGTAACGACTCAATCTACTTACACTATAAGCCAAGTCCGGTCTAGTACAATTCATAATATACATCAAGCTGCCGAGAACTTGAGTATATTCTAACTGAGCTACAGTATCACCTTTATTCTTCTTTAGATGACTAGAAGCATCAAATGGGGTGACAACCGGCTTGTCATCATAGTGTCCAAACTTCTTGAGTACACTTTCAATATAATGGGACTGAGTAAGAGTATATCCATCTGGTCTTCTTTGAACTCTTACACCAAGGATCACATCTACTACTCCCAAGTCTTTCATGGAAAAGGAGGAGTGTAGCATTTTCTTGGTTTGATTGATCACATCCAGATTAGTACCCATTATAAGCATATCATCCACATACAAGCATATGATGACATAAGCATTCTTGTATTGTTTGACATAAACACATTTATCACATTCATTTATTCTAAATCCATTAGAGAGTAATGTGTTGTCAAACTTCTCGTGCCATTGCTTTGGAGCCTGTTTTAGTCCATAAAGTGATCTAACTAACTTACAGACTTTGTTTTCTTGACCTTTAACCACAAACCCTTCAGGTTGATTCATATATATCTCTTCATCTAGTTCACCATACAAGAAGGCAGTTTTCACATCCATTTGGTGTATTTCCAAATTATGAATGGATGCAATTGCTACTAATGTGCGAATTGATGTAATTCTTGTAACAGGTGAATAGGTGTCAAAGAAGTCTTGACCCTCTTTTTGACGATACCCTTTAGCTACTAAACGAGCTTTGTACTTCTCTATGGTACCATCAGGTCTAAACTTCTTCTTGAATATCCATTTGTGCCCAATTGGTTTTTGCCCATGTGGCAAATCCACCAATTTCCAAGTGTTATTTTGCACAATGGAGTCAATCTCACTTTTGATTGCCTCTTTCCAGTAAGGAGCTTCAGAGGAGTCCATAGCTTCCTTATATGTTTGTGGTTCCTTATTCACTACATAGGTCATGTAATCAGGTCCAAAATCTTTGGCTATTTTGCCCCGTTTGCTTCTTCTAGGTTCTAAGTTGTCTTCTTGAACCTTTGAAGAATTCTCTTCATTTGATTGTAAACTTTTGTCTGGAATCGTATCATTCAGTCCATCATCTAGAGGTCTTTTCCTAGAGTAGGTAACCTCTTTTCCTTTATCCTTAAAAGGAAAAGTATTTTCAAAGAATTCAGCCTCTGCTGATTCCATGATGGTTTGGTTATGGATCTCATCAACATGTGATTTATACACAAGAAACCTGTATGCTGCACTATTCATGGCAGGGCCAAGATAGATGCAATCTATGGTTTTTGGTCCAAGTTTAGTCCTCTTAGGAAGAGGTACTTGAACCTTAGCAAGGCAACCCCACACTTTCATCCTTTTATAAGAGGGTAACCTCCCTTTCCATAGATGATATGGTGATTTATCACTCTTTTTATGAGGAATTCTATTAAGTATTGTATTTGCTGCAAGACATGCTTCTCCCCACAGATTATGTGGTGCTCCAGAAGTAATTAACATTGAATTAATCATGTTTTTCAATGTTCTATTCTTTCTTTCTGCCACTCCATTTTGTTGAGGAGTATATGGAGCAGTTGTTTGATGTATAATACCGTTTAAAGAACAAAATTCAGCAAAGTCTTTGGATTCATATTCTCCTCCTCGATCAGACCTTAGAATTTTGATCTTTTTGTCAAGTTGATTTTCAACTTCAGCCTTGTAATTCTTAAAATAATTCAAGGCTTCATCTTTGGTATTTAACAAATAAATATAACAATACTTACTGCAATCATCAATAAAGGATATATAATAATTCTTTCCTCCTCTTGTAGGTGTTGCTCTAAAATCACATAAATCAGAGTGGATTAAGCCAAGTATTTCATTAGATTTTTCAACCGATTTATGAGGATGTTGTGTAAATTTTGATTCTACACAAACCTCACATTTTATATTTTTATCTAACGAACATTTTGGTAACATGCTAAGTTTTGCCATTCTTTGAATAGAACGAAAATTAACATGTCCCAAACGAGAATGCCACAAAATTGAAGGATCATGCATATACATAGAAGAGGGGCTAGTAGTGCCCATTATTGCATTAGCATTAATATTGGTTACATCATTGTTTGGTGTTTCAACACCATAGTACAAAGGTAATACACTGACTTTGAAGAGACCCTCACTAAGGTATCCCTTTCCAACATACATCCCACCCTTGGTGAGAACAAATTTATCAGATTCAAATACAAGTTTGAAACCTTTGTTACTAAGAATAGGACCAGAAATCAAATTCTTAGTAATTTCAGGAACATGCAAGACATCACATAAAACAAGTTCTTTTTCAGAAGTCAATTGTAGTTTCACTTTTCCCTTTCCTTCAACTTTTGCAGTAGAGCCATTCCCCATAAACATTGGTTCAGAATCCGAGACTTTCTGGTATGTAGAAAACATGGTTCGGGAGTTGCAAATGTGCCTTGTGGCTCCAGTATCAATCCACCAATCCACACAATTGCTAACCATGTTGGTTTGAATCACAGCAACAAATTGATTTGGTGATTCAACCATGTTGGCTTGACCAGAATTTCCTCCACCAGAATTGCCACCATTGTTTCCATTGTTTCCTCCATTGTTCCCTCGATTATTTCCTCCATTGTTTCCTCCTTGACCCCTCCTGAATCTGCAATCTTTGGCCTTGTGTCCAATTTTGCCACAAACATAGCATGGACCAGAATTCTTCTTGAAATTCTTCTTGTTAGGGCCATGATTTTTGCCATCTTTGGAAGAGTTTTTGGAGCCTTGCTTCCCTTTCTTGTTGTTGTGCTTTGTCCTTGAAGTACTTGCTTCTCCAACAAAGTTTGCACTTGGTTCCAAGGAATTTGCATCTGCCTTCTCATTCAATCTGTTATCTTCTTCCACACGAATTCTCAACACAAGTTGCTCAAAACTCATGTCATCAGTTAAGTGCTTAAGATATAATTTGAAATTCTTCCAAGAAGGAGGAAGTTTTTCAATGATTGAACCAACAAGAAAATTAGAGTTTATACCCATACCTTCAACTTCAAGATCATGTGCAATGACTTGAATTTCCTCCACTTGTTTGAGGACAGATTTGGTATCCACCATCTTGAAATTCATGAACTTTCCAATCACGAATTTCTTGGAACATGCCACTTCTGTTTTGTATTTCTTTTCCAGTGATTCCCATATCTCTCTTGCAGTAGTCATGGTAGAGTAGATATCATAGAGAGAATCATCCAGGGCATTTAGAATATAATTTCTGCAATTATATTCATTTGTGTTCCAAGTTTCCACAGCCCTTTGATGTTCTGCCATTTGGGCTTCACTGGGTGGTGTTGTTCCTTCTGCAGTGGTTGTACCAATAGGAGGAGAGGGAGAATCATCAGTGAGAACATTGGAAACATGAAGAGTTGTTAGATAAAACAACATCTTCTGTTGCCATCTTCGAAAATCTGAGCCTTTGAATTTCTCAGGCTTTTCCACATGTGTTTTGATGATGGATTGTTGATCCATTCTTCCACTTTTTAATTTCTGTCTTAGATTGTTAATACAGAAGTATACAATCAACAAAATTAACAGAAATAAAACAAACGAAATTGAAATATATGTATGAAATATACAAGAATCAGTTTGCAGAAAACATACTTGATGGTTTATGCTTACAACAGAAACACAAAAACGAAATTATGTAGATTGAGGCCTGCAAATTGCAGTGTCCTAAGACAGAAATTTCCCTGGTGGGGATCTGTCTAGAGGATACAACAATCAATCAAGAACTTCTCTTGATTCTGACGAAATTCCTATGTTCCCTTCATCTTTGGAAGAACGAATTTTTAAAGAGAATTCTGTGGTGTGAATGATGATGTTTTTCAACCCCTTTCAGATGAATGAAACAGGTATTTATAGGTATTAGTTATGACAGTTGGAAACTGTCAAAACCGAAAATAACTGTTAAAAACCTGTCATTCAGTAATTACGAATTTAATAATAAAAAAATAAAAATTAATTTCGTAATTAAAAATTATCTAATTAATCAGGAAGACCCCAAGAGCCCCAAGGCCCAAGGCCCATCTTTTGACCATTAAATATTCTCTTGATATTAGCCCATTTTCAATCCAATTAGGCTAATCCAACACCACAACCCAAGCCCAATATGCTTAACCCCTTACTTGACCCATTTAGTTAAATGAGTAGGACTAGACATATAAGGTGGGAGAAGGTTTTCTCTTCCACCAATGTGGGATAAGTCCCACATTGTAATTTTGTAGTCAAAGTTCCAACAATACCCCACATTTTCTATTCAAACTCCAATAATACCCCACATTTGAATAGAAAATAAGTGAACTTTGATATTCAAATAAGGGAAGTAAGATATGACATGCATCTGAATAGGTGTTGTAAAACTTGAACCTTTCATAGTGAGTACTACTTGGATCTACTTTGTGGGTAGTGAACTAGAGTCTTGAACTAACCACTTTTTATAGTAGAATAAAAAACAAGAAGTATCACACATATCATATCTAAGCATAGATCATTTCTTACCGTTGTGTTCATTTCGGTCATGAACGATCCTTTCTTCATGAGACTTTTAGAGAGCTTTAGCCATATCAGCTCCCAAAGATGCGACCTCACATCCATCTCACATAGGTAATGCTAATCTGGAATAATCCGTACTTATTCCACTGTAGAAGCTATCAGCATTATTAAGAATAAAGCATTCATCCCTATAACATCAACGGAAAAACACAAAACAAATATCATGGGAGTGAGCATACCTTTGTGTTAGTGCTTCTTTGAGTCTTCCCCAACTAGTTGTCCTATTGAACCTAGACCATGGGATCTCCAATGTTGCTAGGTTAGGTTTCCGCAAGGTGGTGACTCATTGTGTTGGCTTTAAGCCCATTCCCCTCGATGTGAAGAGAACTTGCTCTCTACTCAGGCCTTTTGTCAAGGGATCAGCTATATTTTCCTTTGACTTTATGTAACTAATGGAAATGATTCCATTCTTCAGCAAGTCTCGTATTGTAATATGTCTGCGCCTAATGTGTCTCGACTTGCCATTGTATATTTGACTTTGTGCTCTAGTAAGAGCAGCCATACTATCACAATGTATGCCAATGGCAGTAACAGGTTGAGGCCACAGAGGAATACCTTCTAGGAAGCTTTTAAGCCATTCAGCTTCTTCAGCAGCTTTATCTAAAGCAACAAACTCTGCTTCCATTGTAGAACGAGTATTCACAGTTTGCTTAGATGATTTCCAAGAGATAGCAGCTCCACCAAGAGTGAACACATATCCACTTGTGGATTTTGCCTCAGAAGTATTGGAAATCCAATTTGCATCACAATACCCTTCAAGAACAGGAGGATATTTCGTGTAATGCAGTCCATAGTTCATTGTATGCTTTAAATATCTAAGCACTCTTACTAATGCATACCAATGATCTTTCCCAGGATTGTGGGAGTAACGACTCAATCTACTTACACTATAAGCCAAGTCCGGTCTAGTACAATTCATAATATACATCAAGCTGCCGAGAACTTGAGTATATTCTAACTGAGCTACAGTATCACCTTTATTCTTCTTTAGATGACTAGAAGCATCAAATGGGGTGACAACCGGCTTGTCATCATAGTGTCCAAACTTCTTGAGTACACTTTCAATATAATGGGACTGAGTAAGAGTATATCCATCTGGTCTTCTTTGAACTCTTACACCAAGGATCACATCTACTACTCCCAAGTCTTTCATGGAAAAGGAGGAGTGTAGCATTTTCTTGGTTTGATTGATCACATCCAGATTAGTACCCATTATAAGCATATCATCCACATACAAGCATATGATGACATAAGCATTCTTGTATTGTTTGACATAAACACATTTATCACATTCATTTATTCTAAATCCATTAGAGAGTAATGTGTTGTCAAACTTCTCGTGCCATTGCTTTGGAGCCTGTTTTAGTCCATAAAGTGATCTAACTAACTTACAGACTTTGTTTTCTTGACCTTTAACCACAAACCCTTCAGGTTGATTCATATATATCTCTTCATCTAGTTCACCATACAAGAAGGCAGTTTTCACATCCATTTGGTGTATTTCCAAATTATGAATGGATGCAATTGCTACTAATGTGCGAATTGATGTAATTCTTGTAACAGGTGAATAGGTGTCAAAGAAGTCTTGACCCTCTTTTTGACGATACCCTTTAGCTACTAAACGAGCTTTGTACTTCTCTATGGTACCATCAGGTCTAAACTTCTTCTTGAATATCCATTTGTGCCCAATTGGTTTTTGCCCATGTGGCAAATCCACCAATTTCCAAGTGTTATTTTGCACAATGGAGTCAATCTCACTTTTGATTGCCTCTTTCCAGTAAGGAGCTTCAGAGGAGTCCATAGCTTCCTTATATGTTTGTGGTTCCTTATTCACTACATAGGTCATGTAATCAGGTCCAAAATCTTTGGCTATTTTGCCCCGTTTGCTTCTTCTAGGTTCTAAGTTGTCTTCTTGAACCTTTGAAGAATTCTCTTCATTTGATTGTAAACTTTTGTCTGGAATCGTATCATTCAGTCCATCATCTAGAGGTCTTTTCCTAGAGTAGGTAACCTCTTTTCCTTTATCCTTAAAAGGAAAAGTATTTTCAAAGAATTCAGCCTCTGCTGATTCCATGATGGTTTGGTTATGGATCTCATCAACATGTGATTTATACACAAGAAACCTGTATGCTGCACTATTCATGGCAGGGCCAAGATAGATGCAATCTATGGTTTTTGGTCCAAGTTTAGTCCTCTTAGGAAGAGGTACTTGAACCTTAGCAAGGCAACCCCACACTTTCATCCTTTTATAAGAGGGTAACCTCCCTTTCCATAGATGATATGGTGATTTATCACTCTTTTTATGAGGAATTCTATTAAGTATTGTATTTGCTGCAAGACATGCTTCTCCCCACAGATTATGTGGTGCTCCAGAAGTAATTAACATTGAATTAATCATGTTTTTCAATGTTCTATTCTTTCTTTCTGCCACTCCATTTTGTTGAGGAGTATATGGAGCAGTTGTTTGATGTATAATACCGTTTAAAGAACAAAATTCAGCAAAGTCTTTGGATTCATATTCTCCTCCTCGATCAGACCTTAGAATTTTGATCTTTTTGTCAAGTTGATTTTCAACTTCAGCCTTGTAATTCTTAAAATAATTCAAGGCTTCATCTTTGGTATTTAACAAATAAATATAACAATACTTACTGCAATCATCAATAAAGGATATATAATAATTCTTTCCTCCTCTTGTAGGTGTTGCTCTAAAATCACATAAATCAGAGTGGATTAAGCCAAGTATTTCATTAGATTTTTCAACCGATTTATGAGGATGTTGTGTAAATTTTGATTCTACACAAACCTCACATTTTATATTTTTATCTAACGAACATTTTGGTAACATGCTAAGTTTTGCCATTCTTTGAATAGAACGAAAATTAACATGTCCCAAACGAGAATGCCACAAAATTGAAGGATCATGCATATACATAGAAGAGGGGCTAGTAGTGCCCATTATTGCATTAGCATTAATATTGGTTACATCATTGTTTGGTGTTTCAACACCATAGTACAAAGGTAATACACTGACTTTGAAGAGACCCTCACTAAGGTATCCCTTTCCAACATACATCCCACCCTTGGTGAGAACAAATTTATCAGATTCAAATACAAGTTTGAAACCTTTGTTACTAAGAATAGGACCAGAAATCAAATTCTTAGTAATTTCAGGAACATGCAAGACATCACATAAAACAAGTTCTTTTTCAGAAGTCAATTGTAGTTTCACTTTTCCCTTTCCTTCAACTTTTGCAGTAGAGCCATTCCCCATAAACATTGGTTCAGAATCCGAGACTTTCTGGTATGTAGAAAACATGGTTCGGGAGTTGCAAATGTGCCTTGTGGCTCCAGTATCAATCCACCAATCCACACAATTGCTAACCATGTTGGTTTGAATCACAGCAACAAATTGATTTGGTGATTCAACCATGTTGGCTTGACCAGAATTTCCTCCACCAGAATTGCCACCATTGTTTCCATTGTTTCCTCCATTGTTCCCTCGATTATTTCCTCCATTGTTTCCTCCTTGACCCCTCCTGAATCTGCAATCTTTGGCCTTGTGTCCAATTTTGCCACAAACATAGCATGGACCAGAATTCTTCTTGAAATTCTTCTTGTTAGGGCCATGATTTTTGCCATCTTTGGAAGAGTTTTTGGAGCCTTGCTTCCCTTTCTTGTTGTTGTGCTTTGTCCTTGAAGTACTTGCTTCTCCAACAAAGTTTGCACTTGGTTCCAAGGAATTTGCATCTGCCTTCTCATTCAATCTGTTATCTTCTTCCACACGAATTCTCAACACAAGTTGCTCAAAACTCATGTCATCAGTTAAGTGCTTAAGATATAATTTGAAATTCTTCCAAGAAGGAGGAAGTTTTTCAATGATTGAACCAACAAGAAAATTAGAGTTTATACCCATACCTTCAACTTCAAGATCATGTGCAATGACTTGAATTTCCTCCACTTGTTTGAGGACAGATTTGGTATCCACCATCTTGAAATTCATGAACTTTCCAATCACGAATTTCTTGGAACATGCCACTTCTGTTTTGTATTTCTTTTCCAGTGATTCCCATATCTCTCTTGCAGTAGTCATGGTAGAGTAGATATCATAGAGAGAATCATCCAGGGCATTTAGAATATAATTTCTGCAATTATATTCATTTGTGTTCCAAGTTTCCACAGCCCTTTGATGTTCTGCCATTTGGGCTTCACTGGGTGGTGTTGTTCCTTCTGCAGTGGTTGTACCAATAGGAGGAGAGGGAGAATCATCAGTGAGAACATTGGAAACATGAAGAGTTGTTAGATAAAACAACATCTTCTGTTGCCATCTTCGAAAATCTGAGCCTTTGAATTTCTCAGGCTTTTCCACATGTGTTTTGATGATGGATTGTTGATCCATTCTTCCACTTTTTAATTTCTGTCTTAGATTGTTAATACAGAAGTATACAATCAACAAAATTAACAGAAATAAAACAAACGAAATTGAAATATATGTATGAAATATACAAGAATCAGTTTGCAGAAAACATACTTGATGGTTTATGCTTACAACAGAAACACAAAAACGAAATTATGTAGATTGAGGCCTGCAAATTGCAGTGTCCTAAGACAGAAATTTCCCTGGTGGGGATCTGTCTAGAGGATACAACAATCAATCAAGAACTTCTCTTGATTCTGACGAAATTCCTATGTTCCCTTCATCTTTGGAAGAACGAATTTTTAAAGAGAATTCTGTGGTGTGAATGATGATGTTTTTCAACCCCTTTCAGATGAATGAAACAGGTATTTATAGGTATTAGTTATGACAGTTGGAAACTGTCAAAACCGAAAATAACTGTTAAAAACCTGTCATTCAGTAATTACGAATTTAATAATAAAAAAATAAAAATTAATTTCGTAATTAAAAATTATCTAATTAATCAGGAAGACCCCAAGAGCCCCAAGGCCCAAGGCCCATCTTTTGACCATTAAATATTCTCTTGATATTAGCCCATTTTCAATCCAATTAGGCTAATCCAACACCACAACCCAAGCCCAATATGCTTAACCCCTTACTTGACCCATTTAGTTAAATGAGTAGGACTAGACATATAAGGTGGGAGAAGGTTTTCTCTTCCACCAATGTGGGATAAGTCCCACATTGTAATTTTGTAGTCAAAGTTCCAACAATACCCCACATTTTCTATTCAAACTCCAATAATACCCCACATTTGAATAGAAAATAAGTGAACTTTGATATTCAAATAAGGGAAGTAAGATATGACATGCATCTGAATAGGTGTTGTAAAACTTGAACCTTTCATAGTGAGTACTACTTGGATCTACTTTGTGGGTAGTGAACTAGAGTCTTGAACTAACCACTTTTTATAGTAGAATAAAAAACAAGAAGTATCACACATATCATATCTAAGCATAGATCATTTCTTACCGTTGTGTTCATTTCGGTCATGAACGATCCTTTCTTCATGAGACTTTTAGAGAGCTTTAGCCATATCAGCTCCCAAAGATGCGACCTCACATCCATCTCACATAGGTAATGCTAATCTGGAATAATCCGTACTTATTCCACTGTAGAAGCTATCAGCATTATTAAGAATAAAGCATTCATCCCTATAACATCAACGGAAAAACACAAAACAAATATCATGGGAGTGAGCATACCTTTGTGTTAGTGCTTCTTTGAGTCTTCCCCAACTAGTTGTCCTATTGAACCTAGACCATGGGATCTCCAATGTTGCTAGGTTAGGTTTCCGCAAGGTGGTGACTCATTGTGTTGGCTTTAAGCCCATTCCCCTCGATGTGAAGAGAACTTGCTCTCTACTCAGGCCTTTTGTCAAGGGATCAGCTATATTTTCCTTTGACTTTATGTAACTAATGGAAATGATTCCATTCTTCAGCAAGTCTCGTATTGTAATATGTCTGCGCCTAATGTGTCTCGACTTGCCATTGTATATTTGACTTTGTGCTCTAGTAAGAGCAGCCATACTATCACAATGTATGCCAATGGCAGTAACAGGTTGAGGCCACAGAGGAATACCTTCTAGGAAGCTTTTAAGCCATTCAGCTTCTTCAGCAGCTTTATCTAAAGCAACAAACTCTGCTTCCATTGTAGAACGAGTATTCACAGTTTGCTTAGATGATTTCCAAGAGATAGCAGCTCCACCAAGAGTGAACACATATCCACTTGTGGATTTTGCCTCAGAAGTATTGGAAATCCAATTTGCATCACAATACCCTTCAAGAACAGGAGGATATTTCGTGTAATGCAGTCCATAGTTCATTGTATGCTTTAAATATCTAAGCACTCTTACTAATGCATACCAATGATCTTTCCCAGGATTGTGGGAGTAACGACTCAATCTACTTACACTATAAGCCAAGTCCGGTCTAGTACAATTCATAATATACATCAAGCTGCCGAGAACTTGAGTATATTCTAACTGAGCTACAGTATCACCTTTATTCTTCTTTAGATGACTAGAAGCATCAAATGGGGTGACAACCGGCTTGTCATCATAGTGTCCAAACTTCTTGAGTACACTTTCAATATAATGGGACTGAGTAAGAGTATATCCATCTGGTCTTCTTTGAACTCTTACACCAAGGATCACATCTACTACTCCCAAGTCTTTCATGGAAAAGGAGGAGTGTAGCATTTTCTTGGTTTGATTGATCACATCCAGATTAGTACCCATTATAAGCATATCATCCACATACAAGCATATGATGACATAAGCATTCTTGTATTGTTTGACATAAACACATTTATCACATTCATTTATTCTAAATCCATTAGAGAGTAATGTGTTGTCAAACTTCTCGTGCCATTGCTTTGGAGCCTGTTTTAGTCCATAAAGTGATCTAACTAACTTACAGACTTTGTTTTCTTGACCTTTAACCACAAACCCTTCAGGTTGATTCATATATATCTCTTCATCTAGTTCACCATACAAGAAGGCAGTTTTCACATCCATTTGGTGTATTTCCAAATTATGAATGGATGCAATTGCTACTAATGTGCGAATTGATGTAATTCTTGTAACAGGTGAATAGGTGTCAAAGAAGTCTTGACCCTCTTTTTGACGATACCCTTTAGCTACTAAACGAGCTTTGTACTTCTCTATGGTACCATCAGGTCTAAACTTCTTCTTGAATATCCATTTGTGCCCAATTGGTTTTTGCCCATGTGGCAAATCCACCAATTTCCAAGTGTTATTTTGCACAATGGAGTCAATCTCACTTTTGATTGCCTCTTTCCAGTAAGGAGCTTCAGAGGAGTCCATAGCTTCCTTATATGTTTGTGGTTCCTTATTCACTACATAGGTCATGTAATCAGGTCCAAAATCTTTGGCTATTTTGCCCCGTTTGCTTCTTCTAGGTTCTAAGTTGTCTTCTTGAACCTTTGAAGAATTCTCTTCATTTGATTGTAAACTTTTGTCTGGAATCGTATCATTCAGTCCATCATCTAGAGGTCTTTTCCTAGAGTAGGTAACCTCTTTTCCTTTATCCTTAAAAGGAAAAGTATTTTCAAAGAATTCAGCCTCTGCTGATTCCATGATGGTTTGGTTATGGATCTCATCAACATGTGATTTATACACAAGAAACCTGTATGCTGCACTATTCATGGCAGGGCCAAGATAGATGCAATCTATGGTTTTTGGTCCAAGTTTAGTCCTCTTAGGAAGAGGTACTTGAACCTTAGCAAGGCAACCCCACACTTTCATCCTTTTATAAGAGGGTAACCTCCCTTTCCATAGATGATATGGTGATTTATCACTCTTTTTATGAGGAATTCTATTAAGTATTGTATTTGCTGCAAGACATGCTTCTCCCCACAGATTATGTGGTGCTCCAGAAGTAATTAACATTGAATTAATCATGTTTTTCAATGTTCTATTCTTTCTTTCTGCCACTCCATTTTGTTGAGGAGTATATGGAGCAGTTGTTTGATGTATAATACCGTTTAAAGAACAAAATTCAGCAAAGTCTTTGGATTCATATTCTCCTCCTCGATCAGACCTTAGAATTTTGATCTTTTTGTCAAGTTGATTTTCAACTTCAGCCTTGTAATTCTTAAAATAATTCAAGGCTTCATCTTTGGTATTTAACAAATAAATATAACAATACTTACTGCAATCATCAATAAAGGATATATAATAATTCTTTCCTCCTCTTGTAGGTGTTGCTCTAAAATCACATAAATCAGAGTGGATTAAGCCAAGTATTTCATTAGATTTTTCAACCGATTTATGAGGATGTTGTGTAAATTTTGATTCTACACAAACCTCACATTTTATATTTTTATCTAACGAACATTTTGGTAACATGCTAAGTTTTGCCATTCTTTGAATAGAACGAAAATTAACATGTCCCAAACGAGAATGCCACAAAATTGAAGGATCATGCATATACATAGAAGAGGGGCTAGTAGTGCCCATTATTGCATTAGCATTAATATTGGTTACATCATTGTTTGGTGTTTCAACACCATAGTACAAAGGTAATACACTGACTTTGAAGAGACCCTCACTAAGGTATCCCTTTCCAACATACATCCCACCCTTGGTGAGAACAAATTTATCAGATTCAAATACAAGTTTGAAACCTTTGTTACTAAGAATAGGACCAGAAATCAAATTCTTAGTAATTTCAGGAACATGCAAGACATCACATAAAACAAGTTCTTTTTCAGAAGTCAATTGTAGTTTCACTTTTCCCTTTCCTTCAACTTTTGCAGTAGAGCCATTCCCCATAAACATTGGTTCAGAATCCGAGACTTTCTGGTATGTAGAAAACATGGTTCGGGAGTTGCAAATGTGCCTTGTGGCTCCAGTATCAATCCACCAATCCACACAATTGCTAACCATGTTGGTTTGAATCACAGCAACAAATTGATTTGGTGATTCAACCATGTTGGCTTGACCAGAATTTCCTCCACCAGAATTGCCACCATTGTTTCCATTGTTTCCTCCATTGTTCCCTCGATTATTTCCTCCATTGTTTCCTCCTTGACCCCTCCTGAATCTGCAATCTTTGGCCTTGTGTCCAATTTTGCCACAAACATAGCATGGACCAGAATTCTTCTTGAAATTCTTCTTGTTAGGGCCATGATTTTTGCCATCTTTGGAAGAGTTTTTGGAGCCTTGCTTCCCTTTCTTGTTGTTGTGCTTTGTCCTTGAAGTACTTGCTTCTCCAACAAAGTTTGCACTTGGTTCCAAGGAATTTGCATCTGCCTTCTCATTCAATCTGTTATCTTCTTCCACACGAATTCTCAACACAAGTTGCTCAAAACTCATGTCATCAGTTAAGTGCTTAAGATATAATTTGAAATTCTTCCAAGAAGGAGGAAGTTTTTCAATGATTGAACCAACAAGAAAATTAGAGTTTATACCCATACCTTCAACTTCAAGATCATGTGCAATGACTTGAATTTCCTCCACTTGTTTGAGGACAGATTTGGTATCCACCATCTTGAAATTCATGAACTTTCCAATCACGAATTTCTTGGAACATGCCACTTCTGTTTTGTATTTCTTTTCCAGTGATTCCCATATCTCTCTTGCAGTAGTCATGGTAGAGTAGATATCATAGAGAGAATCATCCAGGGCATTTAGAATATAATTTCTGCAATTATATTCATTTGTGTTCCAAGTTTCCACAGCCCTTTGATGTTCTGCCATTTGGGCTTCACTGGGTGGTGTTGTTCCTTCTGCAGTGGTTGTACCAATAGGAGGAGAGGGAGAATCATCAGTGAGAACATTGGAAACATGAAGAGTTGTTAGATAAAACAACATCTTCTGTTGCCATCTTCGAAAATCTGAGCCTTTGAATTTCTCAGGCTTTTCCACATGTGTTTTGATGATGGATTGTTGATCCATTCTTCCACTTTTTAATTTCTGTCTTAGATTGTTAATACAGAAGTATACAATCAACAAAATTAACAGAAATAAAACAAACGAAATTGAAATATATGTATGAAATATACAAGAATCAGTTTGCAGAAAACATACTTGATGGTTTATGCTTACAACAGAAACACAAAAACGAAATTATGTAGATTGAGGCCTGCAAATTGCAGTGTCCTAAGACAGAAATTTCCCTGGTGGGGATCTGTCTAGAGGATACAACAATCAATCAAGAACTTCTCTTGATTCTGACGAAATTCCTATGTTCCCTTCATCTTTGGAAGAACGAATTTTTAAAGAGAATTCTGTGGTGTGAATGATGATGTTTTTCAACCCCTTTCAGATGAATGAAACAGGTATTTATAGGTATTAGTTATGACAGTTGGAAACTGTCAAAACCGAAAATAACTGTTAAAAACCTGTCATTCAGTAATTACGAATTTAATAATAAAAAAATAAAAATTAATTTCGTAATTAAAAATTATCTAATTAATCAGGAAGACCCCAAGAGCCCCAAGGCCCAAGGCCCATCTTTTGACCATTAAATATTCTCTTGATATTAGCCCATTTTCAATCCAATTAGGCTAATCCAACACCACAACCCAAGCCCAATATGCTTAACCCCTTACTTGACCCATTTAGTTAAATGAGTAGGACTAGACATATAAGGTGGGAGAAGGTTTTCTCTTCCACCAATGTGGGATAAGTCCCACATTGTAATTTTGTAGTCAAAGTTCCAACAATACCCCACATTTTCTATTCAAACTCCAATAATACCCCACATTTGAATAGAAAATAAGTGAACTTTGATATTCAAATAAGGGAAGTAAGATATGACATGCATCTGAATAGGTGTTGTAAAACTTGAACCTTTCATAGTGAGTACTACTTGGATCTACTTTGTGGGTAGTGAACTAGAGTCTTGAACTAACCACTTTTTATAGTAGAATAAAAAACAAGAAGTATCACACATATCATATCTAAGCATAGATCATTTCTTACCGTTGTGTTCATTTCGGTCATGAACGATCCTTTCTTCATGAGACTTTTAGAGAGCTTTAGCCATATCAGCTCCCAAAGATGCGACCTCACATCCATCTCACATAGGTAATGCTAATCTGGAATAATCCGTACTTATTCCACTGTAGAAGCTATCAGCATTATTAAGAATAAAGCATTCATCCCTATAACATCAACGGAAAAACACAAAACAAATATCATGGGAGTGAGCATACCTTTGTGTTAGTGCTTCTTTGAGTCTTCCCCAACTAGTTGTCCTATTGAACCTAGACCATGGGATCTCCAATGTTGCTAGGTTAGGTTTCCGCAAGGTGGTGACTCATTGTGTTGGCTTTAAGCCCATTCCCCTCGATGTGAAGAGAACTTGCTCTCTACTCAGGCCTTTTGTCAAGGGATCAGCTATATTTTCCTTTGACTTTATGTAACTAATGGAAATGATTCCATTCTTCAGCAAGTCTCGTATTGTAATATGTCTGCGCCTAATGTGTCTCGACTTGCCATTGTATATTTGACTTTGTGCTCTAGTAAGAGCAGCCATACTATCACAATGTATGCCAATGGCAGTAACAGGTTGAGGCCACAGAGGAATACCTTCTAGGAAGCTTTTAAGCCATTCAGCTTCTTCAGCAGCTTTATCTAAAGCAACAAACTCTGCTTCCATTGTAGAACGAGTATTCACAGTTTGCTTAGATGATTTCCAAGAGATAGCAGCTCCACCAAGAGTGAACACATATCCACTTGTGGATTTTGCCTCAGAAGTATTGGAAATCCAATTTGCATCACAATACCCTTCAAGAACAGGAGGATATTTCGTGTAATGCAGTCCATAGTTCATTGTATGCTTTAAATATCTAAGCACTCTTACTAATGCATACCAATGATCTTTCCCAGGATTGTGGGAGTAACGACTCAATCTACTTACACTATAAGCCAAGTCCGGTCTAGTACAATTCATAATATACATCAAGCTGCCGAGAACTTGAGTATATTCTAACTGAGCTACAGTATCACCTTTATTCTTCTTTAGATGACTAGAAGCATCAAATGGGGTGACAACCGGCTTGTCATCATAGTGTCCAAACTTCTTGAGTACACTTTCAATATAATGGGACTGAGTAAGAGTATATCCATCTGGTCTTCTTTGAACTCTTACACCAAGGATCACATCTACTACTCCCAAGTCTTTCATGGAAAAGGAGGAGTGTAGCATTTTCTTGGTTTGATTGATCACATCCAGATTAGTACCCATTATAAGCATATCATCCACATACAAGCATATGATGACATAAGCATTCTTGTATTGTTTGACATAAACACATTTATCACATTCATTTATTCTAAATCCATTAGAGAGTAATGTGTTGTCAAACTTCTCGTGTCATTGCTTTGGAGCCTGTTTTAGTCCATAAAGTGATCTAACTAACTTACAGACTTTGTTTTCTTGACCTTTAACCACAAACCCTTCAGGTTGATTCATATATATCTCTTCATCTAGTTCACCATACAAGAAGGCAGTTTTCACATCCATTTGGTGTATTTCCAAATTATGAATGGATGCAATTGCTACTAATGTGCGAATTGATGTAATTCTTGTAACAGGTGAATAGGTGTCAAAGAAGTCTTGACCCTCTTTTTGACGATACCCTTTAGCTACTAAACGAGCTTTGTACTTCTCTATGGTACCATCAGGTCTAAACTTCTTCTTGAATATCCATTTGTGCCCAATTGGTTTTTGCCCATGTGGCAAATCCACCAATTTCCAAGTGTTATTTTGCACAATGGAGTCAATCTCACTTTTGATTGCCTCTTTCCAGTAAGGAGCTTCAGAGGAGTCCATAGCTTCCTTATATGTTTGTGGTTCCTTATTCACTACATAGGTCATGTAATCAGGTCCAAAATCTTTGGCTATTTTGCCCCGTTTGCTTCTTCTAGGTTCTAAGTTGTCTTCTTGAACCTTTGAAGAATTCTCTTCATTTGATTGTAAACTTTTGTCTGGAATCGTATCATTCAGTCCATCATCTAGAGGTCTTTTCCTAGAGTAGGTAACCTCTTTTCCTTTATCCTTAAAAGGAAAAGTATTTTCAAAGAATTCAGCCTCTGCTGATTCCATGATGGTTTGGTTATGGATCTCATCAACATGTGATTTATACACAAGAAACCTGTATGCTGCACTATTCATGGCAGGGCCAAGATAGATGCAATCTATGGTTTTTGGTCCAAGTTTAGTCCTCTTAGGAAGAGGTACTTGAACCTTAGCAAGGCAACCCCACACTTTCATCCTTTTATAAGAGGGTAACCTCCCTTTCCATAGATGATATGGTGATTTATCACTCTTTTTATGAGGAATTCTATTAAGTATTGTATTTGCTGCAAGACATGCTTCTCCCCACAGATTATGTGGTGCTCCAGAAGTAATTAACATTGAATTAATCATGTTTTTCAATGTTCTATTCTTTCTTTCTGCCACTCCATTTTGTTGAGGAGTATATGGAGCAGTTGTTTGATGTATAATACCGTTTAAAGAACAAAATTCAGCAAAGTCTTTGGATTCATATTCTCCTCCTCGATCAGACCTTAGAATTTTGATCTTTTTGTCAAGTTGATTTTCAACTTCAGCCTTGTAATTCTTAAAATAATTCAAGGCTTCATCTTTGGTATTTAACAAATAAATATAACAATACTTACTGCAATCATCAATAAAGGATATATAATAATTCTTTCCTCCTCTTGTAGGTGTTGCTCTAAAATCACATAAATCAGAGTGGATTAAGCCAAGTATTTCATTAGATTTTTCAACCGATTTATGAGGATGTTGTGTAAATTTTGATTCTACACAAACCTCACATTTTATATTTTTATCTAACGAACATTTTGGTAACATGCTAAGTTTTGCCATTCTTTGAATAGAACGAAAATTAACATGTCCCAAACGAGAATGCCACAAAATTGAAGGATCATGCATATACATAGAAGAGGGGCTAGTAGTGCCCATTATTGCATTAGCATTAATATTGGTTACATCATTGTTTGGTGTTTCAACACCATAGTACAAAGGTAATACACTGACTTTGAAGAGACCCTCACTAAGGTATCCCTTTCCAACATACATCCCACCCTTGGTGAGAACAAATTTATCAGATTCAAATACAAGTTTGAAACCTTTGTTACTAAGAATAGGACCAGAAATCAAATTCTTAGTAATTTCAGGAACATGCAAGACATCACATAAAACAAGTTCTTTTTCAGAAGTCAATTGTAGTTTCACTTTTCCCTTTCCTTCAACTTTTGCAGTAGAGCCATTCCCCATAAACATTGGTTCAGAATCCGAGACTTTCTGGTATGTAGAAAACATGGTTCGGGAGTTGCAAATGTGCCTTGTGGCTCCAGTATCAATCCACCAATCCACACAATTGCTAACCATGTTGGTTTGAATCACAACAACAAATTGATTTGGTGATTCAACCATGTTGGCTTGACCAGAATTTCCTCCACCAGAATTGCCACCATTGTTTCCATTGTTTCCTCCATTGTTCCCTCGATTATTTCCTCCATTGTTTCCTCCTTGACCCCTCCTGAATCTGCAATCTTTGGCCTTGTGTCCAATTTTGCCACAAACATAGCATGGACCAGAATTCTTCTTGAAATTCTTCTTGTTAGGGCCATGATTTTTGCCATCTTTGGAAGAGTTTGTGGAGCCTTGCTTCCCTTTCTTGTTGTTGTGCTTTGTCCTTGAAGTACTTGCTTCTCCAACAAAGTTTGCACTTGGTTCCAAGGAATTTGCATCTGCCTTCTCATTCAATCTGTTATCTTCTTCCACACGAATTCTCAACACAAGTTGCTCAAAACTCATGTCATCAGTTAAGTGCTTAAGATATAATTTGAAATTCTTCCAAGAAGGAGGAAGTTTTTCAATGATTGAACCAACAAGAAAATTAGAGTTTATACCCATACCTTCAACTTCAAGATCATGTGCAATGACTTGAATTTCCTCCACTTGTTTGAGGACAGATTTGGTATCCACCATCTTGAAATTCATGAACTTTCCAATCACGAATTTCTTGGAACATGCCACTTCTGTTTTGTATTTCTTTTCCAGTGATTCCCATATCTCTCTTGCAGTAGTCATGGTAGAGTAGATATCATAGAGAGAATCATCCAGGGCATTTAGAATATAATTTCTGCAATTATATTCATTTGTGTTCCAAGTTTCCACAGCCCTTTGATGTTCTGCCATTTGGGCTTCACTGGGTGGTGTTGTTCCTTCTGCAGTGGTTGTACCAATAGGAGGAGAGGGAGAATCATCAGTGAGAACATTGGAAACATGAAGAGTTGTTAGATAAAACAACATCTTCTGTTGCCATCTTCGAAAATCTGAGCCTTTGAATTTCTCAGGCTTTTCCACATGTGTTTTGATGATGGATTGTTGATCCATTCTTCCACTTTTTAATTTCTGTCTTAGATTGTTAATACAGAAGTATACAATCAACAAAATTAACAGAAATAAAACAAACGAAATTGAAATATATGTATGAAATATACAAGAATCAGTTTGCAGAAAACATACTTGATGGTTTATGCTTACAACAGAAACACAAAAACGAAATTATGTAGATTGAGGCCTGCAAATTGCAGTGTCCTAAGACAGAAATTTCCCTGGTGGGGATCTGTCTAGAGGATACAACAATCAATCAAGAACTTCTCTTGATTCTGACGAAATTCCTATGTTCCCTTCATCTTTGGAAGAACGAATTTTTAAAGAGAATTCTGTGGTGTGAATGATGATGTTTTTCAACCCCTTTCAGATGAATGAAACAGGTATTTATAGGTATTAGTTATGACAGTTGGAAACTGTCAAAACCGAAAATAACTGTTAAAAACCTGTCATTCAGTAATTACGAATTTAATAATAAAAAAATAAAAATTAATTTCGTAATTAAAAATTATCTAATTAATCAGGAAGACCCCAAGAGCCCCAAGGCCCAAGGCCCATCTTTTGACCATTAAATATTCTCTTGATATTAGCCCATTTTCAATCCAATTAGGCTAATCCAACACCACAACCCAAGCCCAATATGCTTAACCCCTTACTTGACCCATTTAGTTAAATGAGTAGGACTAGACATATAAGGTGGGAGAAGGTTTTCTCTTCCACCAATGTGGGATAAGTCCCACATTGTAATTTTGTAGTCAAAGTTCCAACAATACCCCACATTTTCTATTCAAACTCCAATAATACCCCACATTTGAATAGAAAATAAGTGAACTTTGATATTCAAATAAGGGAAGTAAGATATGACATGCATCTGAATAGGTGTTGTAAAACTTGAACCTTTCATAGTGAGTACTACTTGGATCTACTTTGTGGGTAGTGAACTAGAGTCTTGAACTAACCACTTTTTATAGTAGAATAAAAAACAAGAAGTATCACACATATCATATCTAAGCATAGATCATTTCTTACCGTTGTGTTCATTTCGGTCATGAACGATCCTTTCTTCATGAGACTTTTAGAGAGCTTTAGCCATATCAGCTCCCAAAGATGCGACCTCACATCCATCTCACATAGGTAATGCTAATCTGGAATAATCCGTACTTATTCCACTGTAGAAGCTATCAGCATTATTAAGAATAAAGCATTCATCCCTATAACATCAACGGAAAAACACAAAACAAATATCATGGGAGTGAGCATACCTTTGTGTTAGTGCTTCTTTGAGTCTTCCCCAACTAGTTGTCCTATTGAACCTAGACCATGGGATCTCCAATGTTGCTAGGTTAGGTTTCCGCAAGGTGGTGACTCATTGTGTTGGCTTTAAGCCCATTCCCCTCGATGTGAAGAGAACTTGCTCTCTACTCAGGCCTTTTGTCAAGGGATCAGCTATATTTTCCTTTGACTTTATGTAACTAATGGAAATGATTCCATTCTTCAGCAAGTCTCGTATTGTAATATGTCTGCGCCTAATGTGTCTCGACTTGCCATTGTATATTTGACTTTGTGCTCTAGTAAGAGCAGCCATACTATCACAATGTATGCCAATGGCAGTAACAGGTTGAGGCCACAGAGGAATACCTTCTAGGAAGCTTTTAAGCCATTCAGCTTCTTCAGCAGCTTTATCTAAAGCAACAAACTCTGCTTCCATTGTAGAACGAGTATTCACAGTTTGCTTAGATGATTTCCAAGAGATAGCAGCTCCACCAAGAGTGAACACATATCCACTTGTGGATTTTGCCTCAGAAGTATTGGAAATCCAATTTGCATCACAATACCCTTCAAGAACAGGAGGATATTTCGTGTAATGCAGTCCATAGTTCATTGTATGCTTTAAATATCTAAGCACTCTTACTAATGCATACCAATGATCTTTCCCAGGATTGTGGGAGTAACGACTCAATCTACTTACACTATAAGCCAAGTCCGGTCTAGTACAATTCATAATATACATCAAGCTGCCGAGAACTTGAGTATATTCTAACTGAGCTACAGTATCACCTTTATTCTTCTTTAGATGACTAGAAGCATCAAATGGGGTGACAACCGGCTTGTCATCATAGTGTCCAAACTTCTTGAGTACACTTTCAATATAATGGGACTGAGTAAGAGTATATCCATCTGGTCTTCTTTGAACTCTTACACCAAGGATCACATCTACTACTCCCAAGTCTTTCATGGAAAAGGAGGAGTGTAGCATTTTCTTGGTTTGATTGATCACATCCAGATTAGTACCCATTATAAGCATATCATCCACATACAAGCATATGATGACATAAGCATTCTTGTATTGTTTGACATAAACACATTTATCACATTCATTTATTCTAAATCCATTAGAGAGTAATGTGTTGTCAAACTTCTCGTGTCATTGCTTTGGAGCCTGTTTTAGTCCATAAAGTGATCTAACTAACTTATAGACTTTGTTTTCTTGACCTTTAACCACAAACCCTTCAGGTTGATTCATATATATCTCTTCATCTAGTTCACCATACAAGAAGGCAGTTTTCACATCCATTTGGTGTATTTCCAAATTATGAATGGATGCAATTGCTACTAATGTGCGAATTGATGTAATTCTTGTAACAGGTGAATAGGTGTCAAAGAAGTCTTGACCCTCTTTTTGACGATACCCTTTAGCTACTAAACGAGCTTTGTACTTCTCTATGGTACCATCAGGTCTAAACTTCTTCTTGAATATCCATTTGTGCCCAATTGGTTTTTGCCCATGTGGCAAATCCACCAATTTCCAAGTGTTATTTTGCACAATGGAGTCAATCTCACTTTTGATTGCCTCTTTCCAGTAAGGAGCTTCAGAGGAGTCCATAGCTTCCTTATATGTTTGTGGTTCCTTATTCACTACATAGGTCATGTAATCAGGTCCAAAATCTTTGGCTATTTTGCCCCGTTTGCTTCTTCTAGGTTCTAAGTTGTCTTCTTGAACCTTTGAAGAATTCTCTTCATTTGATTGTAAACTTTTGTCTGGAATCGTATCATTCAGTCCATCATCTAGAGGTCTTTTCCTAGAGTAGGTAACCTCTTTTCCTTTATCCTTAAAAGGAAAAGTATTTTCAAAGAATTCAGCCTCTGCTGATTCCATGATGGTTTGGTTATGGATCTCATCAACATGTGATTTATACACAAGAAACCTGTATGCTGCACTATTCATGGCAGGGCCAAGATAGATGCAATCTATGGTTTTTGGTCCAAGTTTAGTCCTCTTAGGAAGAGGTACTTGAACCTTAGCAAGGCAACCCCACACTTTCATCCTTTTATAAGAGGGTAACCTCCCTTTCCATAGATGATATGGTGATTTATCACTCTTTTTATGAGGAATTCTATTAAGTATTGTATTTGCTGCAAGACATGCTTCTCCCCACAGATTATGTGGTGCTCCAGAAGTAATTAACATTGAATTAATCATGTTTTTCAATGTTCTATTCTTTCTTTCTGCCACTCCATTTTGTTGAGGAGTATATGGAGCAGTTGTTTGATGTATAATACCGTTTAAAGAACAAAATTCAGCAAAGTCTTTGGATTCATATTCTCCTCCTCGATCAGACCTTAGAATTTTGATCTTTTTGTCAAGTTGATTTTCAACTTCAGCCTTGTAATTCTTAAAATAATTCAAGGCTTCATCTTTGGTATTTAACAAATAAATATAATAATACTTACTGCAATCATCAATAAAGGATATATAATAATTCTTTCCTCCTCTTGTAGGTGTTGCTCTAAAATCACATAAATCAGAGTGGATTAAGCCAAGTATTTCATTAGATTTTTCAACCGATTTATGAGGATGTTGTGTAAATTTTGATTCTACACAAACCTCACATTTTATATTTTTATCTAACGAACATTTTGGTAACATGCTAAGTTTTGCCATTCTTTGAATAGAACGAAAATTAACATGTCCCAAACGAGAATGCCACAAAATTGAAGGATCATGCATATACATAGAAGAGGGGCTAGTAGTGCCCATTATTGCATTAGCATTAATATTGGTTACATCATTGTTTGGTGTTTCAACACCATAGTACAAAGGTAATACACTGACTTTGAAGAGACCCTCACTAAGGTATCCCTTTCCAACATACATCCCACCCTTGGTGAGAACAAATTTATCAGATTCAAATACAAGTTTGAAACCTTTGTTACTAAGAATAGGACCAGAAATCAAATTCTTAGTAATTTCAGGAACATGCAAGACATCACATAAAACAAGTTCTTTTTCAGAAGTCAATTGTAGTTTCACTTTTCCCTTTCCTTCAACTTTTGCAGTAGAGCCATTCCCCATAAACATTGGTTCAGAATCCGAGACTTTCTGGTATGTAGAAAACATGGTTCGGGAGTTGCAAATGTGCCTTGTGGCTCCAGTATCAATCCACCAATCCACACAATTGCTAACCATGTTGGTTTGAATCACAGCAACAAATTGATTTGGTGATTCAACCATGTTGGCTTGACCAGAATTTCCTCCACCAGAATTGCCACCATTGTTTCCATTGTTTCCTCCATTGTTCCCTCGATTATTTCCTCCATTGTTTCCTCCTTGACCCCTCCTGAATCTGCAATCTTTGGCCTTGTGTCCAATTTTGCCACAAACATAGCATGGACCAGAATTCTTCTTGAAATTCTTCTTGTTAGGGCCATGATTTTTGCCATCTTTGGAAGAGTTTTTGGAGCCTTGCTTCCCTTTCTTGTTGTTGTGCTTTGTCCTTGAAGTACTTGCTTCTCCAACAAAGTTTGCACTTGGTTCCAAGGAATTTGCATCTGCCTTCTCATTCAATCTGTTATCTTCTTCCACACGAATTCTCAACACAAGTTGCTCAAAACTCATGTCATCAGTTAAGTGCTTAAGATATAATTTGAAATTCTTCCAAGAAGGAGGAAGTTTTTCAATGATTGAACCAACAAGAAAATTAGAGTTTATACCCATACCTTCAACTTCAAGATCATGTGCAATGACTTGAATTTCCTCCACTTGTTTGAGGACAGATTTGGTATCCACCATCTTGAAATTCATGAACTTTCCAATCACGAATTTCTTGGAACATGCCACTTCTGTTTTGTATTTCTTTTCCAGTGATTCCCATATCTCTCTTGCAGTAGTCATGGTAGAGTAGATATCATAGAGAGAATCATCCAGGGCATTTAGAATATAATTTCTG
Organism: Lactuca sativa; assembly: GCF_002870075.4. NCBI lineage: Eukaryota > Viridiplantae > Streptophyta > Magnoliopsida > Asterales > Asteraceae > Lactuca > Lactuca sativa. The sequence goes on along the minus strand of NW_026440210.1, from coordinate 35,931 downwards.
CAATTATATTCATTTGTGTTCCAAGTTTCCACAGCCCTTTGATGTTCTGCCATTTGGGCTTCACTGGGTGGTGTTGTTCCTTCTGCAGTGGTTGTACCAATAGGAGGAGAGGGAGAATCATCAGTGAGAACATTGGAAACATGAAGAGTTGTTAGATAAAACAACATCTTCTGTTGCCATCTTCGAAAATCTGAGCCTTTGAATTTCTCAGGCTTTTCCACATGTGTTTTGATGATGGATTGTTGATCCATTCTTCCACTTTTTAATTTCTGTCTTAGATTGTTAATACAGAAGTATACAATCAACAAAATTAACAGAAATAAAACAAACGAAATTGAAATATATGTATGAAATATACAAGAATCAGTTTGCAGAAAACATACTTGATGGTTTATGCTTACAACAGAAACACAAAAACGAAATTATGTAGATTGAGGCCTGCAAATTGCAGTGTCCTAAGACAGAAATTTCCCTGGTGGGGATCTGTCTAGAGGATACAACAATCAATCAAGAACTTCTCTTGATTCTGACGAAATTCCTATGTTCCCTTCATCTTTGGAAGAACGAATTTTTAAAGAGAATTCTGTGGTGTGAATGATGATGTTTTTCAACCCCTTTCAGATGAATGAAACAGGTATTTATAGGTATTAGTTATGACAGTTGGAAACTGTCAAAACCGAAAATAACTGTTAAAAACCTGTCATTCAGTAATTACGAATTTAATAATAAAAAAATAAAAATTAATTTCGTAATTAAAAATTATCTAATTAATCAGGAAGACCCCAAGAGCCCCAAGGCCCAAGGCCCATCTTTTGACCATTAAATATTCTCTTGATATTAGCCCATTTTCAATCCAATTAGGCTAATCCAACACCACAACCCAAGCCCAATATGCTTAACCCCTTACTTGACCCATTTAGTTAAATGAGTAGGACTAGACATATAAGGTGGGAGAAGGTTTTCTCTTCCACCAATGTGGGATAAGTCCCACATTGTAATTTTGTAGTCAAAGTTCCAACAATACCCCACATTTTCTATTCAAACTCCAATAATACCCCACATTTGAATAGAAAATAAGTGAACTTTGATATTCAAATAAGGGAAGTAAGATATGACATGCATCTGAATAGGTGTTGTAAAACTTGAACCTTTCATAGTGAGTACTACTTGGATCTACTTTGTGGGTAGTGAACTAGAGTCTTGAACTAACCACTTTTTATAGTAGAATAAAAAACAAGAAGTATCACACATATCATATCTAAGCATAGATCATTTCTTACCGTTGTGTTCATTTCGGTCATGAACGATCCTTTCTTCATGAGACTTTTAGAGAGCTTTAGCCATATCAGCTCCCAAAGATGCGACCTCACATCCATCTCACATAGGTAATGCTAATCTGGAATAATCCGTACTTATTCCACTGTAGAAGCTATCAGCATTATTAAGAATAAAGCATTCATCCCTATAACATCAACGGAAAAACACAAAACAAATATCATGGGAGTGAGCATACCTTTGTGTTAGTGCTTCTTTGAGTCTTCCCCAACTAGTTGTCCTATTGAACCTAGACCATGGGATCTCCAATGTTGCTAGGTTAGGTTTCCGCAAGGTGGTGACTCATTGTGTTGGCTTTAAGCCCATTCCCCTCGATGTGAAGAGAACTTGCTCTCTACTCAGGCCTTTTGTCAAGGGATCAGCTATATTTTCCTTTGACTTTATGTAACTAATGGAAATGATTCCATTCTTCAGCAAGTCTCGTATTGTAATATGTCTGCGCCTAATGTGTCTCGACTTGCCATTGTATATTTGACTTTGTGCTCTAGTAAGAGCAGCCATACTATCACAATGTATGCCAATGGCAGTAACAGGTTGAGGCCACAGAGGAATACCTTCTAGGAAGCTTTTAAGCCATTCAGCTTCTTCAGCAGCTTTATCTAAAGCAACAAACTCTGCTTCCATTGTAGAACGAGTATTCACAGTTTGCTTAGATGATTTCCAAGAGATAGCAGCTCCACCAAGAGTGAACACATATCCACTTGTGGATTTTGCCTCAGAAGTATTGGAAATCCAATTTGCATCACAATACCCTTCAAGAACAGGAGGATATTTTTCGTGTAATGCAGTCCATAGTTCATTGTATGCTTTAAATATCTAAGCACTCTTACTAATGCATACCAATGATCTTTCCCAGGATTGTGGGAGTAACGACTCAATCTACTTACACTATAAGCCAAGTCCGGTCTAGTACAATTCATAATATACATCAAGCTGCCGAGAACTTGAGTATATTCTAACTGAGCTACAGTATCACCTTTATTCTTCTTTAGATGACTAGAAGCATCAAATGGGGTGACAACCGGCTTGTCATCATAGTGTCCAAACTTCTTGAGTACACTTTCAATATAATGGGACTGAGTAAGAGTATATCCATCTGGTCTTCTTTGAACTCTTACACCAAGGATCACATCTACTACTCCCAAGTCTTTCATGGAAAAGGAGGAGTGTAGCATTTTCTTGGTTTGATTGATCACATCCAGATTAGTACCCATTATAAGCATATCATCCACATACAAGCATATGATGACATAAGCATTCTTGTATTGTTTGACATAAACACATTTATCACATTCATTTATTCTAAATCCATTAGAGAGTAATGTGTTGTCAAACTTCTCGTGCCATTGCTTTGGAGCCTGTTTTAGTCCATAAAGTGATCTAACTAACTTACAGACTTTGTTTTCTTGACCTTTAACCACAAACCCTTCAGGTTGATTCATATATATCTCTTCATCTAGTTCACCATACAAGAAGGCAGTTTTCACATCCATTTGGTGTATTTCCAAATTATGAATGGATGCAATTGCTACTAATGTGCGAATTGATGTAATTCTTGTAACAGGTGAATAGGTGTCAAAGAAGTCTTGACCCTCTTTTTGACGATACCCTTTAGCTACTAAACGAGCTTTGTACTTCTCTATGGTACCATCAGGTCTAAACTTCTTCTTGAATATCCATTTGTGCCCAATTGGTTTTTGCCCATGTGGCAAATCCACCAATTTCCAAGTGTTATTTTGCACAATGGAGTCAATCTCACTTTTGATTGCCTCTTTCCAGTAAGGAGCTTCAGAGGAGTCCATAGCTTCCTTATATGTTTGTGGTTCCTTATTCACTACATAGGTCATGTAATCAGGTCCAAAATCTTTGGCTATTTTGCCCCGTTTGCTTCTTCTAGGTTCTAAGTTGTCTTCTTGAACCTTTGAAGAATTCTCTTCATTTGATTGTAAACTTTTGTCTGGAATCGTATCATTCAGTCCATCATCTAGAGGTCTTTTCCTAGAGTAGGTAACCTCTTTTCCTTTATCCTTAAAAGGAAAAGTATTTTCAAAGAATTCAGCCTCTGCTGATTCCATGATGGTTTGGTTATGGATCTCATCAACATGTGATTTATACACAAGAAACCTGTATGCTGCACTATTCATGGCAGGGCCAAGATAGATGCAATCTATGGTTTTTGGTCCAAGTTTAGTCCTCTTAGGAAGAGGTACTTGAACCTTAGCAAGGCAACCCCACACTTTCATCCTTTTATAAGAGGGTAACCTCCCTTTCCATAGATGATATGGTGATTTATCACTCTTTTTATGAGGAATTCTATTAAGTATTGTATTTGCTGCAAGACATGCTTCTCCCCACAGATTATGTGGTGCTCCAGAAGTAATTAACATTGAATTAATCATGTTTTTCAATGTTCTATTCTTTCTTTCTGCCACTCCATTTTGTTGAGGAGTATATGGAGCAGTTGTTTGATGTATAATACCGTTTAAAGAACAAAATTCAGCAAAGTCTTTGGATTCATATTCTCCTCCTCGATCAGACCTTAGAATTTTGATCTTTTTGTCAAGTTGATTTTCAACTTCAGCCTTGTAATTCTTAAAATAATTCAAGGCTTCATCTTTGGTATTTAACAAATAAATATAACAATACTTACTGCAATCATCAATAAAGGATATATAATAATTCTTTCCTCCTCTTGTAGGTGTTGCTCTAAAATCACATAAATCAGAGTGGATTAAGCCAAGTATTTCATTAGATTTTTCAACCGATTTATGAGGATGTTGTGTAAATTTTGATTCTACACAAACCTCACATTTTATATTTTTATCTAACGAACATTTTGGTAACATGCTAAGTTTTGCCATTCTTTGAATAGAACGAAAATTAACATGTCCCAAACGAGAATGCCACAAAATTGAAGGATCATGCATATACATAGAAGAGGGGCTAGTAGTGCCCATTATTGCATTAGCATTAATATTGGTTACATCATTGTTTGGTGTTTCAACACCATAGTACAAAGGTAATACACTGACTTTGAAGAGACCCTCACTAAGGTATCCCTTTCCAACATACATCCCACCCTTGGTGAGAACAAATTTATCAGATTCAAATACAAGTTTGAAACCTTTGTTACTAAGAATAGGACCAGAAATCAAATTCTTAGTAATTTCAGGAACATGCAAGACATCACATAAAACAAGTTCTTTTTCAGAAGTCAATTGTAGTTTCACTTTTCCCTTTCCTTCAACTTTTGCAGTAGAGCCATTCCCCATAAACATTGGTTCAGAATCCGAGACTTTCTGGTATGTAGAAAACATGGTTCGGGAGTTGCAAATGTGCCTTGTGGCTCCAGTATCAATCCACCAATCCACACAATTGCTAACCATGTTGGTTTGAATCACAGCAACAAATTGATTTGGTGATTCAACCATGTTGGCTTGACCAGAATTTCCTCCACCAGAATTGCCACCATTGTTTCCATTGTTTCCTCCATTGTTCCCTCGATTATTTCCTCCATTGTTTCCTCCTTGACCCCTCCTGAATCTGCAATCTTTGGCCTTGTGTCCAATTTTGCCACAAACATAGCATGGACCAGAATTCTTCTTGAAATTCTTCTTGTTAGGGCCATGATTTTTGCCATCTTTGGAAGAGTTTTTGGAGCCTTGCTTCCCTTTCTTGTTGTTGTGCTTTGTCCTTGAAGTACTTGCTTCTCCAACAAAGTTTGCACTTGGTTCCAAGGAATTTGCATCTGCCTTCTCATTCAATCTGTTATCTTCTTCCACACGAATTCTCAACACAAGTTGCTCAAAACTCATGTCATCAGTTAAAAGCTTAAGATATAATTTGAAATTCTTCCAAGAAGGAGGAAGTTTTTCAATGATTGAACCAACAAGAAAATTAGAGTTTATACCCATACCTTCAACTTCAAGATCATGTGCAATGACTTGAATTTCCTCCACTTGTTTGAGGACAGATTTGGTATCCACCATCTTGAAATTCATGAACTTTCCAATCACGAATTTCTTGGAACATGCCACTTCTGTTTTGTATTTCTTTTCCAGTGATTCCCATATCTCTCTTGCAGTAGTCATGGTAGAGTAGATATCATAGAGAGAATCATCCAGGGCATTTAGAATATAATTTCTGCAATTATATTCATTTGTGTTCCAAGTTTCCACAGCCCTTTGATGTTCTGCCATTTGGGCTTCACTGGGTGGTGTTGTTCCTTCTGCAGTGGTTGTACCAATAGGAGGAGAGGGAGAATCATCAGTGAGAACATTGGAAACATGAAGAGTTGTTAGATAAAACAACATCTTCTGTTGCCATCTTCGAAAATCTGAGCCTTTGAATTTCTCAGGCTTTTCCACATGTGTTTTGATGATGGATTGTTGATCCATTCTTCCACTTTTTAATTTCTGTCTTAGATTGTTAATACAGAAGTATACAATCAACAAAATTAACAGAAATAAAACAAACGAAATTGAAATATATGTATGAAATATACAAGAATCAGTTTGCAGAAAACATACTTGATGGTTTATGCTTACAACAGAAACACAAAAACGAAATTATGTAGATTGAGGCCTGCAAATTGCAGTGTCCTAAGACAGAAATTTCCCTGGTGGGGATCTGTCTAGAGGATACAACAATCAATCAAGAACTTCTCTTGATTCTGACGAAATTCCTATGTTCCCTTCATCTTTGGAAGAACGAATTTTTAAAGAGAATTCTGTGGTGTGAATGATGATGTTTTTCAACCCCTTTCAGATGAATGAAACAGGTATTTATAGGTATTAGTTATGACAGTTGGAAACTGTCAAAACCGAAAATAACTGTTAAAAACCTGTCATTCAGTAATTACGAATTTAATAATAAAAAAATAAAAATTAATTTCGTAATTAAAAATTATCTAATTAATCAGGAAGACCCCAAGAGCCCCAAGGCCCAAGGCCCATCTTTTGACCATTAAATATTCTCTTGATATTAGCCCATTTTCAATCCAATTAGGCTAATCCAACACCACAACCCAAGCCCAATATGCTTAACCCCTTACTTGACCCATTTAGTTAAATGAGTAGGACTAGACATATAAGGTGGGAGAAGGTTTTCTCTTCCACCAATGTGGGATAAGTCCCACATTGTAATTTTGTAGTCAAAGTTCCAACAATACCCCACATTTTCTATTCAAACTCCAATAATACCCCACATTTGAATAGAAAATAAGTGAACTTTGATATTCAAATAAGGGAAGTAAGATATGACATGCATCTGAATAGGTGTTGTAAAACTTGAACCTTTCATAGTGAGTACTACTTGGATCTACTTTGTGGGTAGTGAACTAGAGTCTTGAACTAACCACTTTTTATAGTAGAATAAAAAACAAGAAGTATCACACATATCATATCTAAGCATAGATCATTTCTTACCGTTGTGTTCATTTCGGTCATGAACGATCCTTTCTTCATGAGACTTTTAGAGAGCTTTAGCCATATCAGCTCCCAAAGATGCGACCTCACATCCATCTCACATAGGTAATGCTAATCTGGAATAATCCGTACTTATTCCACTGTAGAAGCTATCAGCATTATTAAGAATAAAGCATTCATCCCTATAACATCAACGGAAAAACACAAAACAAATATCATGGGAGTGAGCATACCTTTGTGTTAGTGCTTCTTTGAGTCTTCCCCAACTAGTTGTCCTATTGAACCTAGACCATGGGATCTCCAATGTTGCTAGGTTAGGTTTCCGCAAGGTGGTGACTCATTGTGTTGGCTTTAAGCCCATTCCCCTCGATGTGAAGAGAACTTGCTCTCTACTCAGGCCTTTTGTCAAGGGATCAGCTATATTTTCCTTTGACTTTATGTAACTAATGGAAATGATTCCATTCTTCAGCAAGTCTCGTATTGTAATATGTCTGCGCCTAATGTGTCTCGACTTGCCATTGTATATTTGACTTTGTGCTCTAGTAAGAGCAGCCATACTATCACAATGTATGCCAATGGCAGTAACAGGTTGAGGCCACAGAGGAATACCTTCTAGGAAGCTTTTAAGCCATTCAGCTTCTTCAGCAGCTTTATCTAAAGCAACAAACTCTGCTTCCATTGTAGAACGAGTATTCACAGTTTGCTTAGATGATTTCCAAGAGATAGCAGCTCCACCAAGAGTGAACACATATCCACTTGTGGATTTTGCCTCAGAAGTATTGGAAATCCAATTTGCATCACAATACCCTTCAAGAACAGGAGGATATTTCGTGTAATGCAGTCCATAGTTCATTGTATGCTTTAAATATCTAAGCACTCTTACTAATGCATACCAATGATCTTTCCCAGGATTGTGGGAGTAACGACTCAATCTACTTACACTATAAGCCAAGTCCGGTCTAGTACAATTCATAATATACATCAAGCTGCCGAGAACTTGAGTATATTCTAACTGAGCTACAGTATCACCTTTATTCTTCTTTAGATGACTAGAAGCATCAAATGGGGTGACAACCGGCTTGTCATCATAGTGTCCAAACTTCTTGAGTACACTTTCAATATAATGGGACTGAGTAAGAGTATATCCATCTGGTCTTCTTTGAACTCTTACACCAAGGATCACATCTACTACTCCCAAGTCTTTCATGGAAAAGGAGGAGTGTAGCATTTTCTTGGTTTGATTGATCACATCCAGATTAGTACCCATTATAAGCATATCATCCACATACAAGCATATGATGACATAAGCATTCTTGTATTGTTTGACATAAACACATTTATCACATTCATTTATTCTAAATCCATTAGAGAGTAATGTGTTGTCAAACTTCTCGTGCCATTGCTTTGGAGCCTGTTTTAGTCCATAAAGTGATCTAACTAACTTACAGACTTTGTTTTCTTGACCTTTAACCACAAACCCTTCAGGTTGATTCATATATATCTCTTCATCTAGTTCACCATACAAGAAGGCAGTTTTCACATCCATTTGGTGTATTTCCAAATTATGAATGGATGCAATTGCTACTAATGTGCGAATTGATGTAATTCTTGTAACAGGTGAATAGGTGTCAAAGAAGTCTTGACCCTCTTTTTGACGATACCCTTTAGCTACTAAACGAGCTTTGTACTTCTCTATGGTACCATCAGGTCTAAACTTCTTCTTGAATATCCATTTGTGCCCAATTGGTTTTTGCCCATGTGGCAAATCCACCAATTTCCAAGTGTTATTTTGCACAATGGAGTCAATCTCACTTTTGATTGCCTCTTTCCAGTAAGGAGCTTCAGAGGAGTCCATAGCTTCCTTATATGTTTGTGGTTCCTTATTCACTACATAGGTCATGTAATCAGGTCCAAAATCTTTGGCTATTTTGCCCCGTTTGCTTCTTCTAGGTTCTAAGTTGTCTTCTTGAACCTTTGAAGAATTCTCTTCATTTGATTGTAAACTTTTGTCTGGAATCGTATCATTCAGTCCATCATCTAGAGGTCTTTTCCTAGAGTAGGTAACCTCTTTTCCTTTATCCTTAAAAGGAAAAGTATTTTCAAAGAATTCAGCCTCTGCTGATTCCATGATGGTTTGGTTATGGATCTCATCAACATGTGATTTATACACAAGAAACCTGTATGCTGCACTATTCATGGCAGGGCCAAGATAGATGCAATCTATGGTTTTTGGTCCAAGTTTAGTCCTCTTAGGAAGAGGTACTTGAACCTTAGCAAGGCAACCCCACACTTTCATCCTTTTATAAGAGGGTAACCTCCCTTTCCATAGATGATATGGTGATTTATCACTCTTTTTATGAGGAATTCTATTAAGTATTGTATTTGCTGCAAGACATGCTTCTCCCCACAGATTATGTGGTGCTCCAGAAGTAATTAACATTGAATTAATCATGTTTTTCAATGTTCTATTCTTTCTTTCTGCCACTCCATTTTGTTGAGGAGTATATGGAGCAGTTGTTTGATGTATAATACCGTTTAAAGAACAAAATTCAGCAAAGTCTTTGGATTCATATTCTCCTCCTCGATCAGACCTTAGAATTTTGATCTTTTTGTCAAGTTGATTTTCAACTTCAGCCTTGTAATTCTTAAAATAATTCAAGGCTTCATCTTTGGTATTTAACAAATAAATATAACAATACTTACTGCAATCATCAATAAAGGATATATAATAATTCTTTCCTCCTCTTGTAGGTGTTGCTCTAAAATCACATAAATCAGAGTGGATTAAGCCAAGTATTTCATTAGATTTTTCAACCGATTTATGAGGATGTTGTGTAAATTTTGATTCTACACAAACCTCACATTTTATATTTTTATCTAACGAACATTTTGGTAACATGCTAAGTTTTGCCATTCTTTGAATAGAACGAAAATTAACATGTCCCAAACGAGAATGCCACAAAATTGAAGGATCATGCATATACATAGAAGAGGGGCTAGTAGTGCCCATTATTGCATTAGCATTAATATTGGTTACATCATTGTTTGGTGTTTCAACACCATAGTACAAAGGTAATACACTGACTTTGAAGAGACCCTCACTAAGGTATCCCTTTCCAACATACATCCCACCCTTGGTGAGAACAAATTTATCAGATTCAAATACAAGTTTGAAACCTTTGTTACTAAGAATAGGACCAGAAATCAAATTCTTAGTAATTTCAGGAACATGCAAGACATCACATAAAACAAGTTCTTTTTCAGAAGTCAATTGTAGTTTCACTTTTCCCTTTCCTTCAACTTTTGCAGTAGAGCCATTCCCCATAAACATTGGTTTAGAATCCGAGACTTTCTGGTATGTAGAAAACATGGTTCGGGAGTTGCAAATGTGCCTTGTGGCTCCAGTATCAATCCACCAATCCACACAATTGCTAACCATGTTGGTTTGAATCACAGCAACAAATTGATTTGGTGATTCAACCATGTTGGCTTGACCAGAATTTCCTCCACCAGAATTGCCACCATTGTTTCCATTGTTTCCTCCATTGTTCCCTCGATTATTTCCTCCATTGTTTCCTCCTTGACCCCTCCTGAATCTGCAATCTTTGGCCTTGTGTCCAATTTTGCCACAAACATAGCATGGACCAGAATTCTTCTTGAAATTCTTCTTGTTAGGGCCATGATTTTTGCCATCTTTGGAAGAGTTTTTGGAGCCTTGCTTCCCTTTCTTGTTGTTGTGCTTTGTCCTTGAAGTACTTGCTTCTCCAACAAAGTTTGCACTTGGTTCCAAGGAATTTGCATCTGCCTTCTCATTCAATCTGTTATCTTCTTCCACACGAATTCTCAACACAAGTTGCTCAAAACTCATGTCATCAGTTAAGTGCTTAAGATATAATTTGAAATTCTTCCAAGAAGGAGGAAGTTTTTCAATGATTGAACCAACAAGAAAATTAGAGTTTATACCCATACCTTCAACTTCAAGATCATGTGCAATGACTTGAATTTCCTCCACTTGTTTGAGGACAGATTTGGTATCCACCATCTTGAAATTCATGAACTTTCCAATCACGAATTTCTTGGAACATGCCACTTCTGTTTTGTATTTCTTTTCCAGTGATTCCCATATCTCTCTTGCAGTAGTCATGGTAGAGTAGATATCATAGAGAGAATCATCCAGGGCATTTAGAATATAATTTCTGCAATTATATTCATTTGTGTTCCAAGTTTCCACAGCCCTTTGATGTTCTGCCATTTGGGCTTCACTGGGTGGTGTTGTTCCTTCTGCAGTGGTTGTACCAATAGGAGGAGAGGGAGAATCATCAGTGAGAACATTGGAAACATGAAGAGTTGTTAGATAAAACAACATCTTCTGTTGCCATCTTCGAAAATCTGAGCCTTTGAATTTCTCAGGCTTTTCCACATGTGTTTTGATGATGGATTGTTGATCCATTCTTCCACTTTTTAATTTCTGTCTTAGATTGTTAATACAGAAGTATACAATCAACAAAATTAACAGAAATAAAACAAACGAAATTGAAATATATGTATGAAATATACAAGAATCAGTTTGCAGAAAACATACTTGATGGTTTATGCTTACAACAGAAACACAAAAACGAAATTATGTAGATTGAGGCCTGCAAATTGCAGTGTCCTAAGACAGAAATTTCCCTGGTGGGGATCTGTCTAGAGGATACAACAATCAATCAAGAACTTCTCTTGATTCTGACGAAATTCCTATGTTCCCTTCATCTTTGGAAGAACGAATTTTTAAAGAGAATTCTGTGGTGTGAATGATGATGTTTTTCAACCCCTTTCAGATGAATGAAACAGGTATTTATAGGTATTAGTTATGACAGTTGGAAACTGTCAAAACCGAAAATAACTGTTAAAAACCTGTCATTCAGTAATTACGAATTTAATAATAAAAAAATAAAAATTAATTTCGTAATTAAAAATTATCTAATTAATCAGGAAGACCCCAAGAGCCCCAAGGCCCAAGGCCCATCTTTTGACCATTAAATATTCTCTTGATATTAGCCCATTTTCAATCCAATTAGGCTAATCCAACACCACAACCCAAGCCCAATATGCTTAACCCCTTACTTGACCCATTTAGTTAAATGAGTAGGACTAGACATATAAGGTGGGAGAAGGTTTTCTCTTCCACCAATGTGGGATAAGTCCCACATTGTAATTTTGTAGTCAAAGTTCCAACAATACCCCACATTTTCTATTCAAACTCCAATAATACCCCACATTTGAATAGAAAATAAGTGAACTTTGATATTCAAATAAGGGAAGTAAGATATGACATGCATCTGAATAGGTGTTGTAAAACTTGAACCTTTCATAGTGAGTACTACTTGGATCTACTTTGTGGGTAGTGAACTAGAGTCTTGAACTAACCACTTTTTATAGTAGAATAAAAAACAAGAAGTATCACACATATCATATCTAAGCATAGATCATTTCTTACCGTTGTGTTCATTTCGGTCATGAACGATCCTTTCTTCATGAGACTTTTAGAGAGCTTTAGCCATATCAGCTCCCAAAGATGCGACCTCACATCCATCTCACATAGGTAATGCTAATCTGGAATAATCCGTACTTATTCCACTGTAGAAGCTATCAGCATTATTAAGAATAAAGCATTCATCCCTATAACATCAACGGAAAAACACAAAACAAATATCATGGGAGTGAGCATACCTTTGTGTTAGTGCTTCTTTGAGTCTTCCCCAACTAGTTGTCCTATTGAACCTAGACCATGGGATCTCCAATGTTGCTAGGTTAGGTTTCCGCAAGGTGGTGACTCATTGTGTTGGCTTTAAGCCCATTCCCCTCGATGTGAAGAGAACTTGCTCTCTACTCAGGCCTTTTGTCAAGGGATCAGCTATATTTTCCTTTGACTTTATGTAACTAATGGAAATGATTCCATTCTTCAGCAAGTCTCGTATTGTAATATGTCTGCGCCTAATGTGTCTCGACTTGCCATTGTATATTTGACTTTGTGCTCTAGTAAGAGCAGCCATACTATCACAATGTATGCCAATGGCAGTAACAGGTTGAGGCCACAGAGGAATACCTTCTAGGAAGCTTTTAAGCCATTCAGCTTCTTCAGCAGCTTTATCTAAAGCAACAAACTCTGCTTCCATTGTAGAACGAGTATTCACAGTTTGCTTAGATGATTTCCAAGAGATAGCAGCTCCACCAAGAGTGAACACATATCCACTTGTGGATTTTGCCTCAGAAGTATTGGAAATCCAATTTGCATCACAATACCCTTCAAGAACAGGAGGATATTTCGTGTAATGCAGTCCATAGTTCATTGTATGCTTTAAATATCTAAGCACTCTTACTAATGCATACCAATGATCTTTCCCAGGATTGTGGGAGTAACGACTCAATCTACTTACACTATAAGCCAAGTCCGGTCTAGTACAATTCATAATATACATCAAGCTGCCGAGAACTTGAGTATATTCTAACTGAGCTACAGTATCACCTTTATTCTTCTTTAGATGACTAGAAGCATCAAATGGGGTGACAACCGGCTTGTCATCATAGTGTCCAAACTTCTTGAGTACACTTTCAATATAATGGGACTGAGTAAGAGTATATCCATCTGGTCTTCTTTGAACTCTTACACCAAGGATCACATCTACTACTCCCAAGTCTTTCATGGAAAAGGAGGAGTGTAGCATTTTCTTGGTTTGATTGATCACATCCAGATTAGTACCCATTATAAGCATATCATCCACATACAAGCATATGATGACATAAGCATTCTTGTATTGTTTGACATAAACACATTTATCACATTCATTTATTCTAAATCCATTAGAGAGTAATGTGTTGTCAAACTTCTCGTGCCATTGCTTTGGAGCCTGTTTTAGTCCATAAAGTGATCTAACTAACTTACAGACTTTGTTTTCTTGACCTTTAACCACAAACCCTTCAGGTTGATTCATATATATCTCTTCATCTAGTTCACCATACAAGAAGGCAGTTTTCACATCCATTTGGTGTATTTCCAAATTATGAATGGATGCAATTGCTACTAATGTGCGAATTGATGTAATTCTTGTAACAGGTGAATAGGTGTCAAAGAAGTCTTGACCCTCTTTTTGACGATACCCTTTAGCTACTAAACGAGCTTTGTACTTCTCTATGGTACCATCAGGTCTAAACTTCTTCTTGAATATCCATTTGTGCCCAATTGGTTTTTGCCCATGTGGCAAATCCACCAATTTCCAAGTGTTATTTTGCACAATGGAGTCAATCTCACTTTTGATTGCCTCTTTCCAGTAAGGAGCTTCAGAGGAGTCCATAGCTTCCTTATATGTTTGTGGTTCCTTATTCACTACATAGGTCATGTAATCAGGTCCAAAATCTTTGGCTATTTTGCCCCGTTTGCTTCTTCTAGGTTCTAAGTTGTCTTCTTGAACCTTTGAAGAATTCTCTTCATTTGATTGTAAACTTTTGTCTGGAATCGTATCATTCAGTCCATCATCTAGAGGTCTTTTCCTAGAGTAGGTAACCTCTTTTCCTTTATCCTTAAAAGGAAAAGTATTTTCAAAGAATTCAGCCTCTGCTGATTCCATGATGGTTTGGTTATGGATCTCATCAACATGTGATTTATACACAAGAAACCTGTATGCTGCACTATTCATGGCAGGGCCAAGATAGATGCAATCTATGGTTTTTGGTCCAAGTTTAGTCCTCTTAGGAAGAGGTACTTGAACCTTAGCAAGGCAACCCCACACTTTCATCCTTTTATAAGAGGGTAACCTCCCTTTCCATAGATGATATGGTGATTTATCACTCTTTTTATGAGGAATTCTATTAAGTATTGTATTTGCTGCAAGACATGCTTCTCCCCACAGATTATGTGGTGCTCCAGAAGTAATTAACATTGAATTAATCATGTTTTTCAATGTTCTATTCTTTCTTTCTGCCACTCCATTTTGTTGAGGAGTATATGGAGCAGTTGTTTGATGTATAATACCGTTTAAAGAACAAAATTCAGCAAAGTCTTTGGATTCATATTCTCCTCCTCGATCAGACCTTAGAATTTTGATCTTTTTGTCAAGTTGATTTTCAACTTCAGCCTTGTAATTCTTAAAATAATTCAAGGCTTCATCTTTGGTATTTAACAAATAAATATAACAATACTTACTGCAATCATCAATAAAGGATATATAATAATTCTTTCCTCCTCTTGTAGGTGTTGCTCTAAAATCACATAAATCAGAGTGGATTAAGCCAAGTATTTCATTAGATTTTTCAACCGATTTATGAGGATGTTGTGTAAATTTTGATTCTACACAAACCTCACATTTTATATTTTTATCTAACGAACATTTTGGTAACATGCTAAGTTTTGCCATTCTTTGAATAGAACGAAAATTAACATGTCCCAAACGAGAATGCCACAAAATTGAAGGATCATGCATATACATAGAAGAGGGGCTAGTAGTGCCCATTATTGCATTAGCATTAATATTGGTTACATCATTGTTTGGTGTTTCAACACCATAGTACAAAGGTAATACACTGACTTTGAAGAGACCCTCACTAAGGTATCCCTTTCCAACATACATCCCACCCTTGGTGAGAACAAATTTATCAGATTCAAATACAAGTTTGAAACCTTTGTTACTAAGAATAGGACCAGAAATCAAATTCTTAGTAATTTCAGGAACATGCAAGACATCACATAAAACAAGTTCTTTTTCAGAAGTCAATTGTAGTTTCACTTTTCCCTTTCCTTCAACTTTTGCAGTAGAGCCATTCCCCATAAACATTGGTTCAGAATCCGAGACTTTCTGGTATGTAGAAAACATGGTTCGGGAGTTGCAAATGTGCCTTGTGGCTCCAGTATCAATCCACCAATCCACACAATTGCTAACCATGTTGGTTTGAATCACAGCAACAAATTGATTTGGTGATTCAACCATGTTGGCTTGACCAGAATTTCCTCCACCAGAATTGCCACCATTGTTTCCATTGTTTCCTCCATTGTTCCCTCGATTATTTCCTCCATTGTTTCCTCCTTGACCCCTCCTGAATCTGCAATCTTTGGCCTTGTGTCCAATTTTGCCACAAACATAGCATGGACCAGAATTCTTCTTGAAATTCTTCTTGTTAGGGCCATGATTTTTGCCATCTTTGGAAGAGTTTTTGGAGCCTTGCTTCCCTTTCTTGTTGTTGTGCTTTGTCCTTGAAGTACTTGCTTCTCCAACAAAGTTTGCACTTGGTTCCAAGGAATTTGCATCTGCCTTCTCATTCAATCTGTTATCTTCTTCCACACGAATTCTCAACACAAGTTGCTCAAAACTCATGTCATCAGTTAAGTGCTTAAGATATAATTTGAAATTCTTCCAAGAAGGAGGAAGTTTTTCAATGATTGAACCAACAAGAAAATTAGAGTTTATACCCATACCTTCAACTTCAAGATCATGTGCAATGACTTGAATTTCCTCCACTTGTTTGAGGACAGATTTGGTATCCACCATCTTGAAATTCATGAACTTTCCAATCACGAATTTCTTGGAACATGCCACTTCTGTTTTGTATTTCTTTTCCAGTGATTCCCATATCTCTCTTGCAGTAGTCATGGTAGAGTAGATATCATAGAGAGAATCATCCAGGGCATTTAGAATATAATTTCTGCAATTATATTCATTTGTGTTCCAAGTTTCCACAGCCCTTTGATGTTCTGCCATTTGGGCTTCACTGGGTGGTGTTGTTCCTTCTGCAGTGGTTGTACCAATAGGAGGAGAGGGAGAATCATCAGTGAGAACATTGGAAACATGAAGAGTTGTTAGATAAAACAACATCTTCTGTTGCCATCTTCGAAAATCTGAGCCTTTGAATTTCTCAGGCTTTTCCACATGTGTTTTGATGATGGATTGTTGATCCATTCTTCCACTTTTTAATTTCTGTCTTAGATTGTTAATACAGAAGTATACAATCAACAAAATTAACAGAAATAAAACAAACGAAATTGAAATATATGTATGAAATATACAAGAATCAGTTTGCAGAAAACATACTTGATGGTTTATGCTTACAACAGAAACACAAAAACGAAATTATGTAGATTGAGGCCTGCAAATTGCAGTGTCCTAAGACAGAAATTTCCCTGGTGGGGATCTGTCTAGAGGATACAACAATCAATCAAGAACTTCTCTTGATTCTGACGAAATTCCTATGTTCCCTTCATCTTTGGAAGAACGAATTTTTAAAGAGAATTCTGTGGTGTGAATGATGATGTTTTTCAACCCCTTTCAGATGAATGAAACAGGTATTTATAGGTATTAGTTATGACAGTTGGAAACTGTCAAAACCGAAAATAACTGTTAAAAACCTGTCATTCAGTAATTACGAATTTAATAATAAAAAAATAAAAATTAATTTCGTAATTAAAAATTATCTAATTAATCAGGAAGACCCCAAGAGCCCCAAGGCCCAAGGCCCATCTTTTGACCATTAAATATTCTCTTGATATTAGCCCATTTTCAATCCAATTAGGCTAATCCAACACCACAACCCAAGCCCAATATGCTTAACCCCTTACTTGACCCATTTAGTTAAATGAGTAGGACTAGACATATAAGGTGGGAGAAGGTTTTCTCTTCCACCAATGTGGGATAAGTCCCACATTGTAATTTTGTAGTCAAAGTTCCAACAATACCCCACATTTTCTATTCAAACTCCAATAATACCCCACATTTGAATAGAAAATAAGTGAACTTTGATATTCAAATAAGGGAAGTAAGATATGACATGCATCTGAATAGGTGTTGTAAAACTTGAACCTTTCATAGTGAGTACTACTTGGATCTACTTTGTGGGTAGTGAACTAGAGTCTTGAACTAACCACTTTTTATAGTAGAATAAAAAACAAGAAGTATCACACATATCATATCTAAGCATAGATCATTTCTTACCGTTGTGTTCATTTCGGTCATGAACGATCCTTTCTTCATGAGACTTTTAGAGAGCTTTAGCCATATCAGCTCCCAAAGATGCGACCTCACATCCATCTCACATAGGTAATGCTAATCTGGAATAATCCGTACTTATTCCACTGTAGAAGCTATCAGCATTATTAAGAATAAAGCATTCATCCCTATAACATCAACGGAAAAACACAAAACAAATATCATGGGAGTGAGCATACCTTTGTGTTAGTGCTTCTTTGAGTCTTCCCCAACTAGTTGTCCTATTGAACCTAGACCATGGGATCTCCAATGTTGCTAGGTTAGGTTTCCGCAAGGTGGTGACTCATTGTGTTGGCTTTAAGCCCATTCCCCTCGATGTGAAGAGAACTTGCTCTCTACTCAGGCCTTTTGTCAAGGGATCAGCTATATTTTCCTTTGACTTTATGTAACTAATGGAAATGATTCCATTCTTCAGCAAGTCTCGTATTGTAATATGTCTGCGCCTAATGTGTCTCGACTTGCCATTGTATATTTGACTTTGTGCTCTAGTAAGAGCAGCCATACTATCACAATGTATGCCAATGGCAGAGTAACAGGTTGAGGCCACAGAGGAATACCTTCTAGGAAGCTTTTAAGCCATTCAGCTTCTTCAGCAGCTTTATCTAAAGCAACAAACTCTGCTTCCATTGTAGAACGAGTATTCACAGTTTGCTTAGATGATTTCCAAGAGATAGCAGCTCCACCAAGAGTGAACACATATCCACTTGTGGATTTTGCCTCAGAAGTATTGGAAATCCAATTTGCATCACAATACCCTTCAAGAACAGGAGGATATTTCGTGTAATGCAGTCCATAGTTCATTGTATGCTTTAAATATCTAAGCACTCTTACTAATGCATACCAATGATCTTTCCCAGGATTGTGGGAGTAACGACTCAATCTACTTACACTATAAGCCAAGTCCGGTCTAGTACAATTCATAATATACATCAAGCTGCCGAGAACTTGAGTATATTCTAACTGAGCTACAGTATCACCTTTATTCTTCTTTAGATGACTAGAAGCATCAAATGGGGTGACAACCGGCTTGTCATCATAGTGTCCAAACTTCTTGAGTACACTTTCAATATAATGGGACTGAGTAAGAGTATATCCATCTGGTCTTCTTTGAACTCTTACACCAAGGATCACATCTACTACTCCCAAGTCTTTCATGGAAAAGGAGGAGTGTAGCATTTTCTTGGTTTGATTGATCACATCCAGATTAGTACCCATTATAAGCATATCATCCACATACAAGCATATGATGACATAAGCATTCTTGTATTGTTTGACATAAACACATTTATCACATTCATTTATTCTAAATCCATTAGAGAGTAATGTGTTGTCAAACTTCTCGTGCCATTGCTTTGGAGCCTGTTTTAGTCCATAAAGTGATCTAACTAACTTACAGACTTTGTTTTCTTGACCTTTAACCACAAACCCTTCAGGTTGATTCATATATATCTCTTCATCTAGTTCACCATACAAGAAGGCAGTTTTCACATCCATTTGGTGTATTTCCAAATTATGAATGGATGCAATTGCTACTAATGTGCGAATTGATGTAATTCTTGTAACAGGTGAATAGGTGTCAAAGAAGTCTTGACCCTCTTTTTGACGATACCCTTTAGCTACTAAACGAGCTTTGTACTTCTCTATGGTACCATCAGGTCTAAACTTCTTCTTGAATATCCATTTGTGCCCAATTGGTTTTTGCCCATGTGGCAAATCCACCAATTTCCAAGTGTTATTTTGCACAATGGAGTCAATCTCACTTTTGATTGCCTCTTTCCAGTAAGGAGCTTCAGAGGAGTCCATAGCTTCCTTATATGTTTGTGGTTCCTTATTCACTACATAGGTCATGTAATCAGGTCCAAAATCTTTGGCTATTTTGCCCCGTTTGCTTCTTCTAGGTTCTAAGTTGTCTTCTTGAACCTTTGAAGAATTCTCTTCATTTGATTGTAAACTTTTGTCTGGAATCGTATCATTCAGTCCATCATCTAGAGGTCTTTTCCTAGAGTAGGTAACCTCTTTTCCTTTATCCTTAAAAGGAAAAGTATTTTCAAAGAATTCAGCCTCTGCTGATTCCATGATGGTTTGGTTATGGATCTCATCAACATGTGATTTATACACAAGAAACCTGTATGCTGCACTATTCATGGCAGGGCCAAGATAGATGCAATCTATGGTTTTTGGTCCAAGTTTAGTCCTCTTAGGAAGAGGTACTTGAACCTTAGCAAGGCAACCCCACACTTTCATCCTTTTATAAGAGGGTAACCTCCCTTTCCATAGATGATATGGTGATTTATCACTCTTTTTATGAGGAATTCTATTAAGTATTGTATTTGCTGCAAGACATGCTTCTCCCCACAGATTATGTGGTGCTCCAGAAGTAATTAACATTGAATTAATCATGTTTTTCAATGTTCTATTCTTTCTTTCTGCCACTCCATTTTGTTGAGGAGTATATGGAGCAGTTGTTTGATGTATAATACCGTTTAAAGAACAAAATTCAGCAAAGTCTTTGGATTCATATTCTCCTCCTCGATCAGACCTTAGAATTTTGATCTTTTTGTCAAGTTGATTTTCAACTTCAGCCTTGTAATTCTTAAAATAATTCAAGGCTTCATCTTTGGTATTTAACAAATAAATATAACAATACTTACTGCAATCATCAATAAAGGATATATAATAATTCTTTCCTCCTCTTGTAGGTGTTGCTCTAAAATCACATAAATCAGAGTGGATTAAGCCAAGTATTTCATTAGATTTTTCAACCGATTTATGAGGATGTTGTGTAAATTTTGATTCTACACAAACCTCACATTTTATATTTTTATCTAACGAACATTTTGGTAACATGCTAAGTTTTGCCATTCTTTGAATAGAACGAAAATTAACATGTCCCAAACGAGAATGCCACAAAATTGAAGGATCATGCATATACATAGAAGAGGGGCTAGTAGTGCCCATTATTGCATTAGCATTAATATTGGTTACATCATTGTTTGGTGTTTCAACACCATAGTACAAAGGTAATACACTGACTTTGAAGAGACCCTCACTAAGGTATCCCTTTCCAACATACATCCCACCCTTGGTGAGAACAAATTTATCAGATTCAAATACAAGTTTGAAACCTTTGTTACTAAGAATAGGACCAGAAATCAAATTCTTAGTAATTTCAGGAACATGCAAGACATCACATAAAACAAGTTCTTTTTCAGAAGTCAATTGTAGTTTCACTTTTCCCTTTCCTTCAACTTTTGCAGTAGAGCCATTCCCCATAAACATTGGTTCAGAATCCGAGACTTTCTGGT
This sequence comes from Lactuca sativa, assembly GCF_002870075.4. Lineage (NCBI taxonomy): Eukaryota > Viridiplantae > Streptophyta > Magnoliopsida > Asterales > Asteraceae > Lactuca > Lactuca sativa. The sequence continues at coordinate 14,853 of NW_026440210.1, read as the reverse complement.
ATGTAGAAAACATGGTTCGGGAGTTGCAAATGTGCCTTGTGGCTCCAGTATCAATCCACCAATCCACACAATTGCTAACCATGTTGGTTTGAATCACAGCAACAAATTGATTTGGTGATTCAACCATGTTGGCTTGACCAGAATTTCCTCCACCAGAATTGCCACCATTGTTTCCATTGTTTCCTCCATTGTTCCCTCGATTATTTCCTCCATTGTTTCCTCCTTGACCCCTCCTGAATCTGCAATCTTTGGCCTTGTGTCCAATTTTGCCACAAACATAGCATGGACCAGAATTCTTCTTGAAATTCTTCTTGTTAGGGCCATGATTTTTGCCATCTTTGGAAGAGTTTTTGGAGCCTTGCTTCCCTTTCTTGTTGTTGTGCTTTGTCCTTGAAGTACTTGCTTCTCCAACAAAGTTTGCACTTGGTTCCAAGGAATTTGCATCTGCCTTCTCATTCAATCTGTTATCTTCTTCCACACGAATTCTCAACACAAGTTGCTCAAAACTCATGTCATCAGTTAAGTGCTTAAGATATAATTTGAAATTCTTCCAAGAAGGAGGAAGTTTTTCAATGATTGAACCAACAAGAAAATTAGAGTTTATACCCATACCTTCAACTTCAAGATCATGTGCAATGACTTGAATTTCCTCCACTTGTTTGAGGACAGATTTGGTATCCACCATCTTGAAATTCATGAACTTTCCAATCACGAATTTCTTGGAACATGCCACTTCTGTTTTGTATTTCTTTTCCAGTGATTCCCATATCTCTCTTGCAGTAGTCATGGTAGAGTAGATATCATAGAGAGAATCATCCAGGGCATTTAGAATATAATTTCTGCAATTATATTCATTTGTGTTCCAAGTTTCCACAGCCCTTTGATGTTCTGCCATTTGGGCTTCACTGGGTGGTGTTGTTCCTTCTGCAGTGGTTGTACCAATAGGAGGAGAGGGAGAATCATCAGTGAGAACATTGGAAACATGAAGAGTTGTTAGATAAAACAACATCTTCTGTTGCCATCTTCGAAAATCTGAGCCTTTGAATTTCTCAGGCTTTTCCACATGTGTTTTGATGATGGATTGTTGATCCATTCTTCCACTTTTTAATTTCTGTCTTAGATTGTTAATACAGAAGTATACAATCAACAAAATTAACAGAAATAAAACAAACGAAATTGAAATATATGTATGAAATATACAAGAATCAGTTTGCAGAAAACATACTTGATGGTTTATGCTTACAACAGAAACACAAAAACGAAATTATGTAGATTGAGGCCTGCAAATTGCAGTGTCCTAAGACAGAAATTTCCCTGGTGGGGATCTGTCTAGAGGATACAACAATCAATCAAGAACTTCTCTTGATTCTGACGAAATTCCTATGTTCCCTTCATCTTTGGAAGAACGAATTTTTAAAGAGAATTCTGTGGTGTGAATGATGATGTTTTTCAACCCCTTTCAGATGAATGAAACAGGTATTTATAGGTATTAGTTATGACAGTTGGAAACTGTCAAAACCGAAAATAACTGTTAAAAACCTGTCATTCAGTAATTACGAATTTAATAATAAAAAAATAAAAATTAATTTCGTAATTAAAAATTATCTAATTAATCAGGAAGACCCCAAGAGCCCCAAGGCCCAAGGCCCATCTTTTGACCATTAAATATTCTCTTGATATTAGCCCATTTTCAATCCAATTAGGCTAATCCAACACCACAACCCAAGCCCAATATGCTTAACCCCTTACTTGACCCATTTAGTTAAATGAGTAGGACTAGACATATAAGGTGGGAGAAGGTTTTCTCTTCCACCAATGTGGGATAAGTCCCACATTGTAATTTTGTAGTCAAAGTTCCAACAATACCCCACATTTTCTATTCAAACTCCAATAATACCCCACATTTGAATAGAAAATAAGTGAACTTTGATATTCAAATAAGGGAAGTAAGATATGACATGCATCTGAATAGGTGTTGTAAAACTTGAACCTTTCATAGTGAGTACTACTTGGATCTACTTTGTGGGTAGTGAACTAGAGTCTTGAACTAACCACTTTTTATAGTAGAATAAAAAACAAGAAGTATCACACATATCATATCTAAGCATAGATCATTTCTTACCGTTGTGTTCATTTCGGTCATGAACGATCCTTTCTTCATGAGACTTTTAGAGAGCTTTAGCCATATCAGCTCCCAAAGATGCGACCTCACATCCATCTCACATAGGTAATGCTAATCTGGAATAATCCGTACTTATTCCACTGTAGAAGCTATCAGCATTATTAAGAATAAAGCATTCATCCCTATAACATCAACGGAAAAACACAAAACAAATATCATGGGAGTGAGCATACCTTTGTGTTAGTGCTTCTTTGAGTCTTCCCCAACTAGTTGTCCTATTGAACCTAGACCATGGGATCTCCAATGTTGCTAGGTTAGGTTTCCGCAAGGTGGTGACTCATTGTGTTGGCTTTAAGCCCATTCCCCTCGATGTGAAGAGAACTTGCTCTCTACTCAGGCCTTTTGTCAAGGGATCAGCTATATTTTCCTTTGACTTTATGTAACTAATGGAAATGATTCCATTCTTCAGCAAGTCTCGTATTGTAATATGTCTGCGCCTAATGTGTCTCGACTTGCCATTGTATATTTGACTTTGTGCTCTAGTAAGAGCAGCCATACTATCACAATGTATGCCAATGGCAGTAACAGGTTGAGGCCACAGAGGAATACCTTCTAGGAAGCTTTTAAGCCATTCAGCTTCTTCAGCAGCTTTATCTAAAGCAACAAACTCTGCTTCCATTGTAGAACGAGTATTCACAGTTTGCTTAGATGATTTCCAAGAGATAGCAGCTCCACCAAGAGTGAACACATATCCACTTGTGGATTTTGCCTCAGAAGTATTGGAAATCCAATTTGCATCACAATACCCTTCAAGAACAGGAGGATATTTCGTGTAATGCAGTCCATAGTTCATTGTATGCTTTAAATATCTAAGCACTCTTACTAATGCATACCAATGATCTTTCCCAGGATTGTGGGAGTAACGACTCAATCTACTTACACTATAAGCCAAGTCCGGTCTAGTACAATTCATAATATACATCAAGCTGCCGAGAACTTGAGTATATTCTAACTGAGCTACAGTATCACCTTTATTCTTCTTTAGATGACTAGAAGCATCAAATGGGGTGACAACCGGCTTGTCATCATAGTGTCCAAACTTCTTGAGTACACTTTCAATATAATGGGACTGAGTAAGAGTATATCCATCTGGTCTTCTTTGAACTCTTACACCAAGGATCACATCTACTACTCCCAAGTCTTTCATGGAAAAGGAGGAGTGTAGCATTTTCTTGGTTTGATTGATCACATCCAGATTAGTACCCATTATAAGCATATCATCCACATACAAGCATATGATGACATAAGCATTCTTGTATTGTTTGACATAAACACATTTATCACATTCATTTATTCTAAATCCATTAGAGAGTAATGTGTTGTCAAACTTCTCGTGCCATTGCTTTGGAGCCTGTTTTAGTCCATAAAGTGATCTAACTAACTTACAGACTTTGTTTTCTTGACCTTTAACCACAAACCCTTCAGGTTGATTCATATATATCTCTTCATCTAGTTCACCATACAAGAAGGCAGTTTTCACATCCATTTGGTGTATTTCCAAATTATGAATGGATGCAATTGCTACTAATGTGCGAATTGATGTAATTCTTGTAACAGGTGAATAGGTGTCAAAGAAGTCTTGACCCTCTTTTTGACGATACCCTTTAGCTACTAAACGAGCTTTGTACTTCTCTATGGTACCATCAGGTCTAAACTTCTTCTTGAATATCCATTTGTGCCCAATTGGTTTTTGCCCATGTGGCAAATCCACCAATTTCCAAGTGTTATTTTGCACAATGGAGTCAATCTCACTTTTGATTGCCTCTTTCCAGTAAGGAGCTTCAGAGGAGTCCATAGCTTCCTTATATGTTTGTGGTTCCTTATTCACTACATAGGTCATGTAATCAGGTCCAAAATCTTTGGCTATTTTGCCCCGTTTGCTTCTTCTAGGTTCTAAGTTGTCTTCTTGAACCTTTGAAGAATTCTCTTCATTTGATTGTAAACTTTTGTCTGGAATCGTATCATTCAGTCCATCATCTAGAGGTCTTTTCCTAGAGTAGGTAACCTCTTTTCCTTTATCCTTAAAAGGAAAAGTATTTTCAAAGAATTCAGCCTCTGCTGATTCCATGATGGTTTGGTTATGGATCTCATCAACATGTGATTTATACACAAGAAACCTGTATGCTGCACTATTCATGGCAGGGCCAAGATAGATGCAATCTATGGTTTTTGGTCCAAGTTTAGTCCTCTTAGGAAGAGGTACTTGAACCTTAGCAAGGCAACCCCACACTTTCATCCTTTTATAAGAGGGTAACCTCCCTTTCCATAGATGATATGGTGATTTATCACTCTTTTTATGAGGAATTCTATTAAGTATTGTATTTGCTGCAAGACATGCTTCTCCCCACAGATTATGTGGTGCTCCAGAAGTAATTAACATTGAATTAATCATGTTTTTCAATGTTCTATTCTTTCTTTCTGCCACTCCATTTTGTTGAGGAGTATATGGAGCAGTTGTTTGATGTATAATACCGTTTAAAGAACAAAATTCAGCAAAGTCTTTGGATTCATATTCTCCTCCTCGATCAGACCTTAGAATTTTGATCTTTTTGTCAAGTTGATTTTCAACTTCAGCCTTGTAATTCTTAAAATAATTCAAGGCTTCATCTTTGGTATTTAACAAATAAATATAACAATACTTACTGCAATCATCAATAAAGGATATATAATAATTCTTTCCTCCTCTTGTAGGTGTTGCTCTAAAATCACATAAATCAGAGTGGATTAAGCCAAGTATTTCATTAGATTTTTCAACCGATTTATGAGGATGTTGTGTAAATTTTGATTCTACACAAACCTCACATTTTATATTTTTATCTAACGAACATTTTGGTAACATGCTAAGTTTTGCCATTCTTTGAATAGAACGAAAATTAACATGTCCCAAACGAGAATGCCACAAAATTGAAGGATCATGCATATACATAGAAGAGGGGCTAGTAGTGCCCATTATTGCATTAGCATTAATATTGGTTACATCATTGTTTGGTGTTTCAACACCATAGTACAAAGGTAATACACTGACTTTGAAGAGACCCTCACTAAGGTATCCCTTTCCAACATACATCCCACCCTTGGTGAGAACAAATTTATCAGATTCAAATACAAGTTTGAAACCTTTGTTACTAAGAATAGGACCAGAAATCAAATTCTTAGTAATTTCAGGAACATGCAAGACATCACATAAAACAAGTTCTTTTTCAGAAGTCAATTGTAGTTTCACTTTTCCCTTTCCTTCAACTTTTGCAGTAGAGCCATTCCCCATAAACATTGGTTCAGAATCCGAGACTTTCTGGTATGTAGAAAACATGGTTCGGGAGTTGCAAATGTGCCTTGTGGCTCCAGTATCAATCCACCAATCCACACAATTGCTAACCATGTTGGTTTGAATCACAGCAACAAATTGATTTGGTGATTCAACCATGTTGGCTTGACCAGAATTTCCTCCACCAGAATTGCCACCATTGTTTCCATTGTTTCCTCCATTGTTCCCTCGATTATTTCCTCCATTGTTTCCTCCTTGACCCCTCCTGAATCTGCAATCTTTGGCCTTGTGTCCAATTTTGCCACAAACATAGCATGGACCAGAATTCTTCTTGAAATTCTTCTTGTTAGGGCCATGATTTTTGCCATCTTTGGAAGAGTTTTTGGAGCCTTGCTTCCCTTTCTTGTTGTTGTGCTTTGTCCTTGAAGTACTTGCTTCTCCAACAAAGTTTGCACTTGGTTCCAAGGAATTTGCATCTGCCTTCTCATTCAATCTGTTATCTTCTTCCACACGAATTCTCAACACAAGTTGCTCAAAACTCATGTCATCAGTTAAGTGCTTAAGATATAATTTGAAATTCTTCCAAGAAGGAGGAAGTTTTTCAATGATTGAACCAACAAGAAAATTAGAGTTTATACCCATACCTTCAACTTCAAGATCATGTGCAATGACTTGAATTTCCTCCACTTGTTTGAGGACAGATTTGGTATCCACCATCTTGAAATTCATGAACTTTCCAATCACGAATTTCTTGGAACATGCCACTTCTGTTTTGTATTTCTTTTCCAGTGATTCCCATATCTCTCTTGCAGTAGTCATGGTAGAGTAGATATCATAGAGAGAATCATCCAGGGCATTTAGAATATAATTTCTGCAATTATATTCATTTGTGTTCCAAGTTTCCACAGCCCTTTGATGTTCTGCCATTTGGGCTTCACTGGGTGGTGTTGTTCCTTCTGCAGTGGTTGTACCAATAGGAGGAGAGGGAGAATCATCAGTGAGAACATTGGAAACATGAAGAGTTGTTAGATAAAACAACATCTTCTGTTGCCATCTTCGAAAATCTGAGCCTTTGAATTTCTCAGGCTTTTCCACATGTGTTTTGATGATGGATTGTTGATCCATTCTTCCACTTTTTAATTTCTGTCTTAGATTGTTAATACAGAAGTATACAATCAACAAAATTAACAGAAATAAAACAAACGAAATTGAAATATATGTATGAAATATACAAGAATCAGTTTGCAGAAAACATACTTGATGGTTTATGCTTACAACAGAAACACAAAAACGAAATTATGTAGATTGAGGCCTGCAAATTGCAGTGTCCTAAGACAGAAATTTCCCTGGTGGGGATCTGTCTAGAGGATACAACAATCAATCAAGAACTTCTCTTGATTCTGACGAAATTCCTATGTTCCCTTCATCTTTGGAAGAACGAATTTTTAAAGAGAATTCTGTGGTGTGAATGATGATGTTTTTCAACCCCTTTCAGATGAATGAAACAGGTATTTATAGGTATTAGTTATGACAGTTGGAAACTGTCAAAACCGAAAATAACTGTTAAAAACCTGTCATTCAGTAATTACGAATTTAATAATAAAAAAATAAAAATTAATTTCGTAATTAAAAATTATCTAATTAATCAGGAAGACCCCAAGAGCCCCAAGGCCCAAGGCCCATCTTTTGACCATTAAATATTCTCTTGATATTAGCCCATTTTCAATCCAATTAGGCTAATCCAACACCACAACCCAAGCCCAATATGCTTAACCCCTTACTTGACCCATTTAGTTAAATGAGTAGGACTAGACATATAAGGTGGGAGAAGGTTTTCTCTTCCACCAATGTGGGATAAGTCCCACATTGTAATTTTGTAGTCAAAGTTCCAACAATACCCCACATTTTCTATTCAAACTCCAATAATACCCCACATTTGAATAGAAAATAAGTGAACTTTGATATTCAAATAAGGGAAGTAAGATATGACATGCATCTGAATAGGTGTTGTAAAACTTGAACCTTTCATAGTGAGTACTACTTGGATCTACTTTGTGGGTAGTGAACTAGAGTCTTGAACTAACCACTTTTTATAGTAGAATAAAAAACAAGAAGTATCACACATATCATATCTAAGCATAGATCATTTCTTACCGTTGTGTTCATTTCGGTCATGAACGATCCTTTCTTCATGAGACTTTTAGAGAGCTTTAGCCATATCAGCTCCCAAAGATGCGACCTCACATCCATCTCACATAGGTAATGCTAATCTGGAATAATCCGTACTTATTCCACTGTAGAAGCTATCAGCATTATTAAGAATAAAGCATTCATCCCTATAACATCAACGGAAAAACACAAAACAAATATCATGGGAGTGAGCATACCTTTGTGTTAGTGCTTCTTTGAGTCTTCCCCAACTAGTTGTCCTATTGAACCTAGACCATGGGATCTCCAATGTTGCTAGGTTAGGTTTCCGCAAGGTGGTGACTCATTGTGTTGGCTTTAAGCCCATTCCCCTCGATGTGAAGAGAACTTGCTCTCTACTCAGGCCTTTTGTCAAGGGATCAGCTATATTTTCCTTTGACTTTATGTAACTAATGGAAATGATTCCATTCTTCAGCAAGTCTCGTATTGTAATATGTCTGCGCCTAATGTGTCTCGACTTGCCATTGTATATTTGACTTTGTGCTCTAGTAAGAGCAGCCATACTATCACAATGTATGCCAATGGCAGTAACAGGTTGAGGCCACAGAGGAATACCTTCTAGGAAGCTTTTAAGCCATTCAGCTTCTTCAGCAGCTTTATCTAAAGCAACAAACTCTGCTTCCATTGTAGAACGAGTATTCACAGTTTGCTTAGATGATTTCCAAGAGATAGCAGCTCCACCAAGAGTGAACACATATCCACTTGTGGATTTTGCCTCAGAAGTATTGGAAATCCAATTTGCATCACAATACCCTTCAAGAACAGGAGGATATTTCGTGTAATGCAGTCCATAGTTCATTGTATGCTTTAAATATCTAAGCACTCTTACTAATGCATACCAATGATCTTTCCCAGGATTGTGGGAGTAACGACTCAATCTACTTACACTATAAGCCAAGTCCGGTCTAGTACAATTCATAATATACATCAAGCTGCCGAGAACTTGAGTATATTCTAACTGAGCTACAGTATCACCTTTATTCTTCTTTAGATGACTAGAAGCATCAAATGGGGTGACAACCGGCTTGTCATCATAGTGTCCAAACTTCTTGAGTACACTTTCAATATAATGGGACTGAGTAAGAGTATATCCATCTGGTCTTCTTTGAACTCTTACACCAAGGATCACATCTACTACTCCCAAGTCTTTCATGGAAAAGGAGGAGTGTAGCATTTTCTTGGTTTGATTGATCACATCCAGATTAGTACCCATTATAAGCATATCATCCACATACAAGCATATGATGACATAAGCATTCTTGTATTGTTTGACATAAACACATTTATCACATTCATTTATTCTAAATCCATTAGAGAGTAATGTGTTGTCAAACTTCTCGTGCCATTGCTTTGGAGCCTGTTTTAGTCCATAAAGTGATCTAACTAACTTACAGACTTTGTTTTCTTGACCTTTAACCACAAACCCTTCAGGTTGATTCATATATATCTCTTCATCTAGTTCACCATACAAGAAGGCAGTTTTCACATCCATTTGGTGTATTTCCAAATTATGAATGGATGCAATTGCTACTAATGTGCGAATTGATGTAATTCTTGTAACAGGTGAATAGGTGTCAAAGAAGTCTTGACCCTCTTTTTGACGATACCCTTTAGCTACTAAACGAGCTTTGTACTTCTCTATGGTACCATCAGGTCTAAACTTCTTCTTGAATATCCATTTGTGCCCAATTGGTTTTTGCCCATGTGGCAAATCCACCAATTTCCAAGTGTTATTTTGCACAATGGAGTCAATCTCACTTTTGATTGCCTCTTTCCAGTAAGGAGCTTCAGAGGAGTCCATAGCTTCCTTATATGTTTGTGGTTCCTTATTCACTACATAGGTCATGTAATCAGGTCCAAAATCTTTGGCTATTTTGCCCCGTTTGCTTCTTCTAGGTTCTAAGTTGTCTTCTTGAACCTTTGAAGAATTCTCTTCATTTGATTGTAAACTTTTGTCTGGAATCGTATCATTCAGTCCATCATCTAGAGGTCTTTTCCTAGAGTAGGTAACCTCTTTTCCTTTATCCTTAAAAGGAAAAGTATTTTCAAAGAATTCAGCCTCTGCTGATTCCATGATGGTTTGGTTATGGATCTCATCAACATGTGATTTATACACAAGAAACCTGTATGCTGCACTATTCATGGCAGGGCCAAGATAGATGCAATCTATGGTTTTTGGTCCAAGTTTAGTCCTCTTAGGAAGAGGTACTTGAACCTTAGCAAGGCAACCCCACACTTTCATCCTTTTATAAGAGGGTAACCTCCCTTTCCATAGATGATATGGTGATTTATCACTCTTTTTATGAGGAATTCTATTAAGTATTGTATTTGCTGCAAGACATGCTTCTCCCCACAGATTATGTGGTGCTCCAGAAGTAATTAACATTGAATTAATCATGTTTTTCAATGTTCTATTCTTTCTTTCTGCCACTCCATTTTGTTGAGGAGTATATGGAGCAGTTGTTTGATGTATAATACCGTTTAAAGAACAAAATTCAGCAAAGTCTTTGGATTCATATTCTCCTCCTCGATCAGACCTTAGAATTTTGATCTTTTTGTCAAGTTGATTTTCAACTTCAGCCTTGTAATTCTTAAAATAATTCAAGGCTTCATCTTTGGTATTTAACAAATAAATATAACAATACTTACTGCAATCATCAATAAAGGATATATAATAATTCTTTCCTCCTCTTGTAGGTGTTGCTCTAAAATCACATAAATCAGAGTGGATTAAGCCAAGTATTTCATTAGATTTTTCAACCGATTTATGAGGATGTTGTGTAAATTTTGATTCTACACAAACCTCACATTTTATATTTTTATCTAACGAACATTTTGGTAACATGCTAAGTTTTGCCATTCTTTGAATAGAACGAAAATTAACATGTCCCAAACGAGAATGCCACAAAATTGAAGGATCATGCATATACATAGAAGAGGGGCTAGTAGTGCCCATTATTGCATTAGCATTAATATTGGTTACATCATTGTTTGGTGTTTCAACACCATAGTACAAAGGTAATACACTGACTTTGAAGAGACCCTCACTAAGGTATCCCTTTCCAACATACATCCCACCCTTGGTGAGAACAAATTTATCAGATTCAAATACAAGTTTGAAACCTTTGTTACTAAGAATAGGACCAGAAATCAAATTCTTAGTAATTTCAGGAACATGCAAGACATCACATAAAACAAGTTCTTTTTCAGAAGTCAATTGTAGTTTCACTTTTCCCACTTGTTTGAGGACAGATTTGGTATCCACCATCTTGAAATTCATGAACTTTCCAATCACGAATTTCTTGGAACATGCCACTTCTGTTTTGTATTTTCTTTTCCCAGTGATTCCCATATCTCTCTTGCAGTAGTCATGGTAGAGTAGATATCATAGAGAGAATCATCCAGGGCATTTAGAATATAATTTCTGCAATTATATTCATTTGTGTTCCAAGTTTCCACAGCCCTTTGATGTTCTGCCATTTGGGCTTCACTGGGTGGTGTTGTTCCTTCTGCAGTGGTTGTACCAATAGGAGGAGAGGGAGAATCATCAGTGAGAACATTGGAAACATGAAGAGTTGTTAGATAAAACAACATCTTCTGTTGCCATCTTCGAAAATCTGAGCCTTTGAATTTCTCAGGCTTTTCCACATGTGTTTTTGATGATGGATTGTTGATCCATTCTTCCACTTTTTAATTTCTGTCTTAGATTGTTAATACAGAAGTATACAATCAACAAAATTAACAGAAATAAAACAAACGAAATTGAAATATATGTATGAAATATACAAGAATCAGTTTGCAGAAAACATACTTGATGGTTTATGCTTACAACAGAAACACAAAAAACGAAATTATGTAGATTGAGGCCTGCAAATTGCAGTGTCCTAAGACAGAAATTTCCCTGGTGGGGATCTGTCTAGAGGATACAACAATCAATCAAGAACTTCTCTTGATCTGACGAAATTCCTATGTTCCCTTCATCTTTGGAAGAACGAATTTTTAAAGAGAATTCTGTGGTGTGAATGATGATGTTTTTCAACCCCTTTCAGATGAATGAAACAGGTATTTATAGGTATTAGTTATGACAGTTGGAAACTGTCAAAACCGAAAATAACTGTTAAAAACCTGTCATTCAGTAATTACGAATTTAATAATAAAAAAATAAAAATTAATTTCGTAATTAAAAATTATCTAATTAATCAGGAAGACCCCAAGAGCCCCAAGGCCCAAGGCCCATCTTTTGACCATTAAATATTCTCTTGATATTAGCCCATTTTCAATCCAATTAGGCTAATCCAACACCACAACCCAAGCCCAATATGCTTAACCCCTTACTTGACCCATTTAGTTAAATGAGTAGGACTAGACATATAAGGTGGGAGAAGGTTTTCTCTTCCACCAATGTGGGATAAGTCCCACATTGTAATTTTGTAGTCAAAGTTCCAACAATACCCCACATTTTCTATTCAAACTCCAATAATACCCCACATTTGAATAGAAAATAAGTGAACTTTGATATTCAAATAAGGGAAGTAAGATATGACATGCATCTGAATAGGTGTTGTAAAACTTGAACCTTTCATAGTGAGTACTACTTGGATCTACTTTGTGGGTAGTGAACTAGAGTCTTGAACTAACCACTTTTATAGTAGAATAAAAAACAAGAAGTATCACACATATCATATCTAAGCATAGATCATTTCTTACCGTTGTGTTCATTTCGGTCATGAACGATCCTTTCTTCATGAGACTTTTAGAGAGCTTTAGCCATATCAGCTCCCAAAGATGCGACCTCACATCCATCTCACATAGGTAATGCTAATCTGGAATAATCCGTACTTATTCCACTGTAGAAGCTATCAGCATTATTAAGAATAAAGCATTCATCCCTATAACATCAACGGAAAAACACAAAACAAATATCATGGGAGTGAGCATACCTTTGTGTTAGTGCTTCTTTGAGTCTTCCCCAACTAGTTGTCCTATTGAACCTAGACCATGGGATCTCCAATGTTGCTAGGTTAGGTTTCCGCAAGGTGGTGACTCATTGTGTTGGCTTTAAGCCCATTCCCCTCGATGTGAAGAGAACTTGCTCTCTACTCAGGCCTTTTGTCAAGGGATCAGCTATATTTTCCTTTGACTTTATGTAACTAATGGAAATGATTCCATTCTTCAGCAAGTCTCGTATTGTAATATGTCTGCGCCTAATGTGTCTCGACTTGCCATTGTATATTTGACTTTGTGCTCTAGTAAGAGCAGCCATACTATCACAATGTATGCCAATGGCAGTAACAGGTTGAGGCCACAGAGGAATACCTTCTAGGAAGCTTTTAAGCCATTCAGCTTCTTCAGCAGCTTTATCTAAAGCAACAAACTCTGCTTCCATTGTAGAACGAGTATTCACAGTTTGCTTAGATGATTTCCAAGAGATAGCAGCTCCACCAAGAGTGAACACATATCCACTTGTGGATTTTGCCTCAGAAGTATTGGAAATCCAATTTGCATCACAATACCCTTCAAGAACAGGAGGATATTTCGTGTAATGCAGTCCATAGTTCATTGTATGCTTTAAATATCTAAGCACTCTTACTAATGCATACCAATGATCTTTCCCAGGATTGTGGGAGTAACGACTCAATCTACTTACACTATAAGCCAAGTCCGGTCTAGTACAATTCATAATATACATCAAGCTGCCGAGAACTTGAGTATATTCTAACTGAGCTACAGTATCACCTTTATTCTTCTTTAGATGACTAGAAGCATCAAATGGGGGTGACAACCGGCTTGTCATCATAGTGTCCAAACTTCTTGAGTACACTTTCAATATAATGGGACTGAGTAAGAGTATATCCATCTGGTCTTCTTTGAACTCTTACACCAAGGATCACATCTACTACTCCCAAGTCTTTCATGGAAAGGAGGAGTGTAGCATTTTCTTGGTTTGATTGATCACATCCAGATTAGTACCCATTATAAGCATATCATCCACATACAAGCATATGATGACATAAGCATTCTTGTATTGTTTGACATAAACACATTTATCACATTCATTTATTCTAAATCCATTAGAGAGTAATGTGTTGTCAAACTTCTCGTGCCATTGCTTTGGAGCCTGTTTTAGTCCATAAAGTGATCTAACTAACTTACAGACTTTGTTTTCTTGACCTTTAACCACAAACCCTTCAGGTTGATTCATATATATCTCTTCATCTAGTTCACCATACAAGAAGGCAGTTTTCACATCCATTTGGTGTATTTCCAAATTATGAATGGATGCAATTGCTACTAATGTGCGAATTGATGTAATTCTTGTAACAGGTGAATAGGTGTCAAAGAAGTCTTGACCCTCTTTTTGACGATACCCTTTAGCTACTAAACGAGCTTTGTACTTCTCTATGGTACCATCAGGTCTAAACTTCTTCTTGAATATCCATTTGTGCCCAATTGGTTTTTGCCCATGTGGCAAATCCACCAATTCCAAGTGTTATTTGCACAATGGAGTCAATCTCACTTTTGATTGCCTCTTCCCAGTAAGGAGCTTCAGAGGAGTCCATAGCTTCCTTATATGTTTGTGGTTCCTTATTCACTACATAGGTCATGTAATCAGGTCCAAAATCTTTGGCTATTTTGCCCCGTTTGCTTCTTCTAGGTTCTAAGTTGTCTTCTTGAACCTTTGAAGAATTCTCTTCATTTGATTGTAAACTTTTGTCTGGAATCGTATCATTCAGTCCATCATCTAGAGGTCTTTTCCTAGAGTAGGTAACCCTTTTCCTTTATCCTTAAAAGGAAAAGTATTTTCAAAGAATTCAGCCTCTGCTGATTCCATGATGGTTTGGTTATGGATCTCATCAACATGTGATTTATACACAAGAAACCTGTATGCTGCACTATTCATGGCAGGGCCAAGATAGATGCAATCTATGGTTTTTGGTCCAAGTTTAGTCCTCTTAGGAAGAGGTACTTGAACCTTAGCAAGGCAACCCCACACTTTCATCCTTTTATAAGAGGGTAACCTCCCTTTCCATAGATGATATGGTGATTTATCACTCTTTTTATGAGGAATTCTATTAAGTATTGTATTTGCTGCAAGACATGCTTCTCCCCACAGATTATGTGGTGCTCCAGAAGTAATTAACATTGAATTAATCATGTTTTTCAATGTTCTATTCTTTCTTTCTGCCACTCCATTTTG
>NW_026440209.1:0-66922 GCF_002870075.4 Lactuca sativa | reverse complement strand
ATTGCAAATGAATTTTTTCCATTTTGCACTTGAAATATATATTATTTCATAACTCATCTTTATCTTTTATAATTACTTTTTTATAACTTTTATTCTTATTATATAGTGGGTATCCTTAGCATGTTTATTACATTTTGCTTCTAGTTAATACATTTTACTTGTTTATCTGTTAAATGTGTTGTCCTTATAGAGTTCTTAAGGGGGTAGTAGATGGGGAACTACATGATATTTTGATCTAGAAAATCATAGAAATAACTATTCTATTACTCCACTGTTTTCAAAGTGATACATTGGCATTTTACTTTTAAAAATCTATCGAATTTTTCATTATTAAGGCATTTTTTTTTTGAAAAATCTACCTAGAAACAATAGCATTGTACTTTCTTTTTTATATAATAAGCATATTTCCCTGTAAAAAATGATCCCACTTGTATCATTGCACGTTACAGTTTTATTTGTGTTAAAAACATTGTAACTTTCAAGTATTTTCTTCTCTAAGGCATTTTATTTTGAAAATCATATCATTTTTTTCTTATCAAGGCATTTTACTTTGAAAATTCAACCAATTATCTTTATGTACTTTGTTGTTGGGGTAGAAATTTAATAAGGGGATAAATGGGTATCACATTTATTTTTATCTCCATTAACTTGTCTATTTTGTGGATATATATACGGAAGAGAGGAGTTAGGTTTTGATTGTTAGAGAAGTCATTTCGTTGGGAGAGATCTGAATGATAGAAGTTGTAATGTAATTTTTTGTGTTGTAGATCTAAAGTAGAGCATATAAATATAAGAGTATTCACCTTTTGATTATAAATCTAAAGATTGCCTCATGCTCATATATTATTATATTCCTGTCAACTCTTGCATGGTGGTAAATTAATTGCAAGTGAGCTGGATCTTTTTTCAACTCTTGGATGATGGTAAATTGTATCCTATCTATTTATAGAAATGTAATAAATTATGTTATTGAAATCTTCTTAATTAATTGTTAAACTTTTGATTATGAATCCTAAGATCATATGAACTCTTTCCTACAATTGCTATTGTGGCATCTAATGCATCTATAGTATATGTATACTCACATTCATTTCTATGCATGATGGTATGTATGTATATTCAGTATTTGCCTTCTTATTTTGGAGATAATATAAGTTGTTTATATATCTCTTGTTAATGTTTTTTGGTAATGATGAAGTCTACCTCTTATAGTGACTTTCTTTTGGTTTTCCGTTTAATTTTTTGGTGAAGCAAAAAAAGCACCTGTAATGAACTTTCACCATTCTATGATTGAAAGAGTTCTTGTCAGATTAGTTATTTTTCAACTATCACACATTTTCGTTAGTTGATTGATGATATTCACCAAAGTGCTAATTACTTGTAATTTATTATAATTTTCTTTTTGGGTTTCTCTAGACAAAACTTGTATTCCAATGCTTCCTATCTGTTTATAGCAGTGTAATGGAATCTAAATTATTAACTACTGATTTGAACTTAAGTTCACTTTTTTTTCCCTCTAGTTTTTACTAGTTTTCAGTTAAATGTTTTTTCCTTTTTGAGTTCTGGTAAACTCATGGTTTTTTTTACATGCAGGATTTTTTTGGTACTCCTAGTCATTATATCTATTTATAGCAATGTTATGAACTTTCTTCATTTTCCAATTGAGCATTTATAGATTCTTAAACTTTCATCTTTTTTCTGCAGTTGCCACAGAGGCCCCAAAGTCCATGCATGTTTACTCAGATTCCACTCTTGTCAACTCTTGCATGCATCCTGCATATTTAAATCATTCTAATCAACTTTCACCATTCTGTGCTTCATATCTATATCATATTATCAACCTTTTAATTGTAAATCTAAACATATTGCCTCATGCACAGGTTTGGTTATCTTCTTGTCAACTCTTGCAATTGAGCTTTTTGTCTTTTTTTTTTCCACCTATCTTTAGGCATCCGATCTGTTTATAACAGACTAGTGCAGTTTCACCATTATGTTATTGAAACTTTTAATTTTGGATCATCGTATGAGTTTATCATTTTGCACTTAATGCATGTATATTTACTCTTATGTGTTTTGCTTTTTTGGGTTTGTGGTTGAAAGTTGTGGAGCACAAGCATGAGAGTTCTCTTCCATTTTGGTGAGATGATTTCTCTCTTTTATTGCAGTGTAATGATTCTGTAAGTCAGTTTTATGGCGAAGCAGCCAAAATGTAGTAATGTTGTGAACTTTCATGATTCTATATTTTAATTATATATACCTTTTGTACAGATCCTAAGATAGTTACATTGTTTTTCTACAGGAGAAGGAAAGCTTTGTGAATTATCCTGATGTAGTAAGTTTAATAATATATAGTAAGGGTATCTTGGTCATAAGTCTTAGTAAGTCAGTTTTATTCAAACAGTAAGGGTATCTTTCCATCGTCTTTAGATGCCTGGGGTCTTATTTTAATTATTTATTTCATTATTAACCTTTGTCCCATTTGTTTCACACATGTTTATCCTTGATTTTCTTTTAAATTAGTTTGTTTGTGTCTCATGTCAAGAGAGAGAGAGAGAGGGCTTATTTGAATGGCTTTACTATCCTATGTTAGTATATGTAATGAACTTTTACCATTCTATATATAACTGAGAATAAATTTATAAAAGCTTAATTGATTATGAATCTTAAGATCATCTCATCTTTTTTCTGTTGTTGATATGGTGGCACCAAATGTTTTATTCATATTCATAGCTCCATGAACCATTTGAGCCATACTTTTTCTCTGGTTGTGGAATTAGCAATTTCCCTCTTCTTTTAACCTAACTTAAGACTTGTACTCTAAATTTTTAAGAACCATCTAAATCAGTGCACTGTATAATCTCAGAGGAATCGACTACAGATTGTTAATATTGTTCATTTTACTCTGTTTGTGTGTATGTGTGCTTATAGTCTATGGATCAGGAACTGTAGGTTACTTGATTATATGAAATATGAATATAATGGTGTTTATGTGAATGATGATTTGTGGGTTTACTCAAAGTGTGTATAAGGAGGTGCTTTAATGACTCCTGAAAGTCATGCTTTTAGCCCATTGCCTGATTGGTATGTTGAATTTCAAGAATCTGTCTTTTTGTTTTAACTTTTTTTTTTTCTCTAATAGGTTATTTGTAAGCTTCTCATGAAAAATAATTTGATAGGAGCAACACACTGGGGAGCACATGTTATTATGTATATAGCAAAAATGCAAGGTTCATTTATATGTTTCTTTGTGATTATTAATTCAGTAATGCTCAATGATCAAAATGATTGGTTTCATTTGTGCAGAAAGTTCAAAATCAGGGATTCCTATCCTATCCTCCAAAGCATGTTGAGAGAAACACTTCTTTTTTCCTTCACTGAAGATGAAGGAAACACTTGTTTATCTTATGATAAATGCAATAAATGACAATGTACTTTCATTGATTTGTTTATTATAGCATCATTCTTCCTATTACAACATGGCACTTTGAAATACTTACCCAGTTATAGCAATATCTTACAAATACAAAACAAATTTTACTGTTATTAATTATAATAAGGCATATTTTTCAAAGTATAATGCCCTACTAAATAAGAAAAATATCAATGCTTTAATTGAAAATACAATGTTATGAACTTATAATCGAAGGTAAGATGCTACAATACACAAGTTCAATTCATGAAAGCATTTAGCTATTTGCTTGAACTGAACATTATTGTGTTTCTACTTACAGTCCTCTTCCTTTTGATCATTGATAATACTGATAATGAATTTCTTTTCCTCTCTTTGTTTTATGCATTAATATGATCTTGAATTCCAGTTTTTGTTTCTTGTTATACAACCTTAATTAATGTGGTGTGGTTTAGGTTGTTTGCTCATTCCTCTTCTTTTTGATCATTTATCATACATCAGTCAGCATTGTTAGTTTATGTGCCTCATAGTTGGTGATTTCAGATTTATCCAGTGTACCTCAAGAGTCAAGAGCAATGCAATTTTTCTTAAATATTCAGGAGGACATAATGCTAGAATTTAAGGGGCACAAATAGGTGACTTCTCTTCTCCTCTATTAATTAATGATTTCTATAATACTATGGCGTCTTTCCTTTTTTGTATCCTTATATAGCATGTTTAATTAAGTTTGTGGAGCTGGTTTTTTTACTAATTGGTGAACTTTGAAGCATAATTGGCACCATTTTTATACTTTTACTAATTCTATGTTTGAAGTTATTAACTTTCACAATGGAGCTGGTTTTTTTCTACAGTTACATGGTGTTAAATTGCAATTGAGATAGTTTGTTGTTTCTTATTCACCCACTCTATTCAATTTACTACCATCCTATCAACTTTTATCATTTTTGTACTTAGAAATTTATATCAATAGCCTTATACTACTAAATTACAAATTTTGTCCCTATTATATAACCACTTGTTTTTTTTTAACGCTTCATGCTGCCTAAAGGTAGCCATTAAATCCATGTAAAATGACTATTTTGCCCACATTTTTATATTTTTAACAAGAACTCAGTCACAACAATGAACTTTGAAGCAAATGATTTTTACTTCTCATGAGGTGTGTAGTATGTACACTGTTTTTTTTTCCAACTATTTGTCTGTTGTACACTATTTAGTAGTATATTTCTCTTGTATGTGTATCGATTTTACTTGCTTTGAATTCCTTTCATCTTTTTAATATTTTTTCCAGTGATGTGGAAGTTCAACTCTGTTGCTGACTTTTTCTTCTTGTTTTCCGCGACAACAAAGGAGATTTTTTATGTTGTTTAATCGTTTGATGAAATATATATAAGTGTAATGAACTTTCACTATTCTACAATTAAAAACAATATTATTAACCTTTAGATTATAAATATTAAGTCCATCTCATTTTTTCTACAGTTGTGATTGTGGCACAAAATGCATGTATGTTTGTCGATTCCATGTTTGTTGATTTTAGTTTTTTTTTTTTTTCATTGTACCTCAGGAGCAATGCAATTTTTCTTAAGTATTCAGGACATGATGCTAAAATTTAGGGCACAAACATGTGACTTACCTGCTGTGTTCATATCTCTTTTTAGTAGTATCTTTTTTGCAATTAGAAATTTATATTAATAAAACCTTATAATATGAACAAAATAAAAATCAACATTTAACATTTCCTGTTAGATGAAAGAAATAACTGTATGTTGAATATTAGAATATGACTATCTACAAATCATTTTTTGGATATCTTCAACATGTGTAGTAATTAAAGAGCACAAGGGTATCAAGGAAGTCTTTCATGAGGTAAACTTCTCTAACCTTTTCTATTTTTATTTTTTGTTTGATGTAATTATCCCACCCCTTTTATTCTTTTTAATTTTGAATATTCTTACCTCTTATTTTGTTGTGTGTTCTTAAATCTTGTCAATTATAGTGGGTATGCTGAGAAACAGCAAAACACTTCAATTATTTATGCAGGTATATATTTTGTTGTGTTGTGTGTATTAGTTTACATTGATTGGCATTTCAAACCAAAATATAGCAATGCATTTTACTTATAATAGAAATCTATCAAGTTTTTACCTCATCAAGACATTTTTTTTTTTGAAAACAAAAATACTATCTATAGCATTGTACTTTAATTTTTTCTTATTATAAGCATATTAATTTCCCTTTGAAAAGTCAACCCATTTATAGCTTCACACTTCTTTGTTTTCTTTCTGTTGCAAGATTAGTATTCACCTACTTGTCTTCCATCCTCTAGAGATGCTTGGGGTCTCTTTCTTTATCTAATGAATTTTTCCATTATGAATTTTAATAACTCTACTTTGTAAAATGTATTTTTTATCTCTATTTTTTTAAATTTTACTTTGATCTCCTCAACTTTGAACTTTGTAAAATGTCATTGGTTTAATCAATTGTCACTCCTAATACGTAACAAAAAAACATGCTTTATCTATACAGTATTTTTCTCCATACAAACCATTTCACCCATTCAGCCACTTTACCATGTCTGTATTTTTTAAATTTATTTGGATTTTGTTTATTGTTGATAACAGTCTTTTGGTGAACATGGAGATTGTTTAAGTTGTTGTAGAAGCAAATCCTAAAGAATGAACTTTTTCCTTTATTAGCTCTTTAATTTTGTTATGAATCTTAATATCACATCTTGTTTTTTTTGAAGGGTTTTGATTTTTGAATGTCAGAGGTTCCTTATATAATTCTTTCCAACTTGAAAATTAAGGTCATTGAGTTTCTTGGTTATCGGTTTCTTGTTTTTCATCATGTTCTTCATTTTATACAGAGATAATCTTTTAATTTTTTGGTTTTATTTATTTGTAATATATTTGCTACTCTCTATTCTTTTTAAGTTCATTGTTTGAGTTTCTTTGTCAATCATTTAGAATAAAGAAGATACATAATGAAACATAGTGATTTGATTTGAGTGATGTTTGTATTTGTGGTTCAAGGTTTGGTTTGGGAATATCCCTCAATAGTTGGATTTGTCATGAATTGTATTTGTAGGTGAACTTTATTGTCCCACAAAATGATAAAGTTTTAACATCAAGATAAGTTTCATAAAACCTATATAATAAGCCCATATTTTAAAAACATTATTTTACCTCTTTTTTTTACTATTAAAGTTTTTGATTTCCATATCTGGTATTCCATCTACATATGAGTTCCTCAATCTAAAGGAATGTCTATACTTATTAAAGTGTGTTTTTTTAACTCAAAAGTCTTGACAAAACTACTATGGCTATAAGTTTCATGGTGAAAACTGTTTCTTCTTTTGTTTCTTGTTATACAACCTTAATTAATGTGGTGTGGTTTAGGTTGTTTGCTCTTTCCTCTTCCTTTTGATTTTTAACCGTTCTATTAAGATCATATCACCTCGTTTTTAATAGTTTCTATGATGACTAAATGCATGTATGCTCTACTCATATTTAGTCTTCTCATCAACTCTTTATTCAGACACTCGATTCATAGCAGTGTATAGATTATTATATTAAACTTTTGATTTTTAAGCTTAAGAGCATCTCGTGAATGAATGGTGGAAAATTGCAATTGAGATAGATGGTTTTTTCCTTTCTTATTCACCTACTTGTCTTCCATCCTCTTGAGATGCTTGGGGTCTTTTTCTTTATTTAATGAAAATTTCCATTATTAACCTTTTCATTATGAATCTTAACAACATCTAATTTATTTATACAGAGTCTATAGTGGAGGAAAACACACATATATGCTCACTGAAAGTCAGTTCTTGTCAACTCATGCTTGCTGGTAAATTGCAGTTTGTCTGGTTTGTCCATTCTTATTTACCCTTATTTTATATATTTTACATTTTTTTTTCCTTCAAATTAATCTTCTTTAAATGGTTTATGATCCAATCCCATATTAATATATCTTCATTTGCTTAATAACCTTTTAGATTTGTTCACGAGTAAGCAAGCCCAAAAAATTTATCTTCAACCCATGTCTATGTATTTCATATAAGGCTTTTTGCTTTTAAAAATCTATCATATTTTTCAACATGAAGGCATTTTCTTTTGAAAAATCAAACCAAACATGACATCATATCTTCATTTTTTACATAATAAGCACACTTCCCTTTAAAAACTCAACCCATTTATAGCATTGCACTTTTTAGTTTTATTTGTGTTAAAACGTTGCAACTCTCAATGCATTTTACTTTGGAAAATATTCATCTTTTTCTATGGTTGCTATACCAAATGTACATCATCTGTTTACTTAGATTCAGTTCTTGTCAACTCTTGAATACTGGTAAATTACAATTCAGTTCTTGGAATTTAAGATTATAAGTAACCTTTTGATTTGACCTTGTTTTCCCTTCTTTTTTCGGGTCTCTCTATAAAGTTTTATGTGCTCACATATTTAATAGTTTTTACTAGTTTCCAGTTTATTATTTTCCCTTTTTGAGTTCTTTCCATGACCTTGTTTATGTTGTTATACATGAGCTATGCAGTAATATATCTGCCTTCTTATCTGGAGATGGAAATTGTTCACTTCTCTTGAATGTGTATCATTTTTCTCGAAATCTTGATTGTTAAACTTTTAATTATGAATGCTAAGATCATTTGTGCTTTTTTCTTCAATGCATGTGGAGTTTGTTCTTGTCGATTCATAAATGGTGTTAAATTGCAATTGAGATAGTTTGTTGTTTCTTATTCGCCCACTCTATTCATTTTACTTGCATCCTATCTATGAAGCAGTGCATTGAACTTTTATCATTTTGCATTTAGGAATTTTTATTAATAACCTCATTGTTAGTGTTTGATAACATCTCATTGTTTTTCAAACAGTTTTTTTTTCTTCAGTCCAATTGATTATGAAGCTTGATAACAACTCATCGTTTTTCTGTGGTTATAAATTATTAACCTTTTGATTCTGAATCATGTATGTTTACTCATGTTGAGTTCTTGTTAACTCTTGCATTGTGTTATCCTATCTATTCCATATTAATATATTTTCATTTGTTTAATAACCTTTTGGATTTGTTCATTAGGAAAGGTAGCCCAAGTGTGTGTTCTTCAACCTTAGGAATCCTATCTAGTTATGTACCTATGGTGGAACCTAATAATACATGCATTCATGTTTACTTTGATTTGGTTCTTTTCAACTCATTTGTGGTGCAAAATTGCAATTGAGATGTTTGTTGGTTGTTTCTTATTCGTATTATTTGCCCAGTCTATGATAGCATTGCAAATGAATTTTTTCCATTTTGCACTTGAAATATATATTATTTCATAACTCATCTTTATCTTTTATAATTACTTTTTTATAACTTTTATTCTTATTATATAGTGGGTATCCTTAGCATGTTTATTACATTTTGCTTCTAGTTAATACATTTTACTTGTTTATCTGTTAAATGTGTTGTCCTTATAGAGTTCTTAAGGGGGTAGTAGATGGGGAACTACATGATATTTTGATCTAGAAAATCATAGAAATAACTATTCTATTACTCCACTGTTTTCAAAGTGATACATTGGCATTTTACTTTTAAAAATCTATCGAATTTTTCATTATTAAGGCATTTTTTTTTTGAAAAATCTACCTAGAAACAATAGCATTGTACTTTCTTTTTTATATAATAAGCATATTTCCCTGTAAAAAATGATCCCACTTGTATCATTGCACGTTACAGTTTTATTTGTGTTAAAAACATTGTAACTTTCAAGTATTTTCTTCTCTAAGGCATTTTATTTTGAAAATCATATCATTTTTTTCTTATCAAGGCATTTTACTTTGAAAATTCAACCAATTTATCTTTATGTACTTTGTTGTTGGGGTAGAAATTTAATAAGGGGATAAATGGGTATCACATTTATTTTTATCTCCATTAACTTGTCTATTTTGTGGATATATATACGGAAGAGAGGAGTTAGGTTTTGATTGTTAGAGAAGTCATTTCGTTGGGAGAGATCTGAATGATAGAAGTTGTAATGTAATTTTTTGTGTTGTAGATCTAAAGTAGAGCATATAAATATAAGAGTATTCACCTTTTGATTATAAATCTAAAGATTGCCTCATGCTCATATATTATTATATTCCTGTCAACTCTTGCATGGTGGTAAATTAATTGCAAGTGAGCTGGATCTTTTTTCAACTCTTGGATGATGGTAAATTGTATCCTATCTATTTATAGAAATGTAATAAATTATGTTATTGAAATCTTCTTAATTAATTGTTAAACTTTTGATTATGAATCCTAAGATCATATGAACTCTTTCCTACAATTGCTATTGTGGCATCTAATGCATCTATAGTATATGTATACTCACATTCATTTCTATGCATGATGGTATGTATGTATATTCAGTATTTGCCTTCTTATTTTGGAGATAATATAAGTTGTTTATATATCTCTTGTTAATGTTTTTTGGTAATGATGAAGTCTACCTCTTATAGTGACTTTCTTTTGGTTTTCCGTTTAATTTTTTGGTGAAGCAAAAAAAGCACTTGTAATGAACTTTCACCATTCTATGATTGAAAGAGTTCTTGTCAGATTAGTTATTTTTCAACTATCACACATTTTCGTTAGTTGATTGATGATATTCACCAAAGTGCTAATTACTTGTAATTTATTATAATTTTCTTTTTGGGTTTCTCTAGACAAAACTTGTATTCCAATGCTTCCTATCTGTTTATAGCAGTGTAATGGAATCTAAATTATTAACTACTGATTTGAACTTAAGTTCACTTTTTTTTCCCTCTTAGTTTTTACTAGTTTTCAGTTAAATGTTTTTTCCTTTTTGAGTTCTGGTAAACTCATGGTTTTTTTTACATGCAGGATTTTTTTGGTACTCCTAGTCATTATATCTATTTATAGCAATGTTATGAACTTTCTTCATTTTCCAATTGAGCATTTATAGATTCTTAAACTTTCATCTTTTTTCTGCAGTTGCCACAGAGGCCCCAAAGTCCATGCATGTTTACTCAGATTCCACTCTTGTCAACTCTTGCATGCATCCTGCATATTTAAATCATTCTAATCAACTTTCACCATTCTGTGCTTCATATCTATATCATATTATCAACCTTTTAATTGTAAATCTAAACATATTGCCTCATGCACAGGTTTGGTTATCTTCTTGTCAACTCTTGCAATTGAGCTTTTTGTCTTTTTTTTTTCCACCTATCTTTAGGCATCCGATCTGTTTATAACAGACTAGTGCAGTTTCACCATTATGTTATTGAAACTTTTAATTTTGGATCATCGTATGAGTTTATCATTTTGCACTTAATGCATGTATATTTACTCTTATGTGTTTTGCTTTTTTGGGTTTGTGGTTGAAAGTTGTGGAGCACAAGCATGAGAGTTCTCTTCCATTTTGGTGAGATGATTTCTCTCTTTTATTGCAGTGTAATGATTCTGTAAGTCAGTTTTATGGCGAAGCAGCCAAAATGTAGTAATGTTGTGAACTTTCATGATTCTATATTTTAATTATATATACCTTTTGTACAGATCCTAAGATAGTTACATTGTTTTTCTACAGGAGAAGGAAAGCTTTGTGAATTATCCTGATGTAGTAAGTTTAATAATATATAGTAAGGGTATCTTGGTCATAAGTCTTAGTAAGTCAGTTTTATTCAAACAGTAAGGGTATCTTTCCATCGTCTTTAGATGCCTGGGGTCTTATTTTAATTATTTATTTCATTATTAACCTTTGTCCCATTTGTTTCACACATGTTTATCCTTGATTTTCTTTTAAATTAGTTTGTTTGTGTCTCATGTCAAGAGAGAGAGAGAGAGGGCTTATTTGAATGGCTTTACTATCCTATGTTAGTATATGTAATGAACTTTTACCATTCTATATAACTGAGAATAAATTTATAAAAGCTTAATTGATTATGAATCTTAAGATCATCTCATCTTTTTTCTGTTGTTGATATGGTGGCACCAAATGTTTTATTCATATTCATAGCTCCATGAACCATTTGAGCCATACTTTTTCTCTGGTTGTGGAATTAGCAATTTCCCTCTTCTTTTAACCTAACTTAAGACTTGTACTCTAAATTTTTAAGAACCATCTAAATCAGTGCACTGTATAATCTCAGAGGAATCGACTACAGATTGTTAATATTGTTCATTTTACTCTGTTTGTGTGTATGTGTGCTTATAGTCTATGGATCAGGAACTGTAGGTTACTTGATTATATGAAATATGAATATAATGGTGTTTATGTGAATGATGATTTGTGGGTTTACTCAAAGTGTGTATAAGGAGGTGCTTTAATCACTCCTGAAAGTCATGCTTTTAGCCCATTGCCTGATTGGTATGTTGAATTTCAAGAATCTGTCTTTTTGTTTTAACTTTTTTTTTTTCTCTAATAGGTTATTTGTAAGCTTCTCATGAAAAATAATTTGATAGGAGCAACACACTGGGGAGCACATGTTATTATGTATATAGCAAAAATGCAAGGTTCATTTATATGTTTCTTTGTGATTATTAATTCAGTAATGCTCAATGATCAAAATGATTGGTTTCATTTGTGCAGAAAGTTCAAAATCAGGGATTCCTATCCTATCCTCCAAAGCATGTTGAGAGAAACACTTCTTTTTTCCTTCACTGAAGATGAAGGAAACACTTGTTTATCTTATGATAAATGCAATAAATGACAATGTACTTTCATTGATTTGTTTATTATAGCATCATTCTTCCTATTACAACATGGCACTTTGAAATACTTACCCAGTTATAGCAATATCTTACAAATACAAAACAATTTTTACTGTTATTAATTATAATAAGGCATATTTTTCAAAGTATAATGCCCTACTAAATAAGAAAAATATCAATCCTTTAATTGAAAATACAATGTTATGAACTTATAATCGAAGGTAAGATGCTACAATACACAAGTTCAATTCATGAAAGCATTTAGCTATTTGCTTGAACTGAACATTATTGTGTTTCTACTTACAGTCCTCTTCCTTTTGATCATTGATAATACTGATAATGAATTTCTTTTCCTCTCTTTGTTTTATGCATTAATATGATCTTGAATTCCAGTTTTTGTTTCTTGTTATACAACCTTAATTAATGTGGTGTGGTTTAGGTTGTTTGCTCATTCCTCTTCTTTTTGATCATTTATCATACATCAGTCAGCATTGTTAGTTTATGTGCCTCATAGTTGGTGATTTCAGATTTATCCAGTGTACCTCAAGAGTCAAGAGCAATGCAATTTTTCTTAAATATTCAGGAGGACATAATGCTAGAATTTAAGGGGCACAAATAGGTGACTTCTCTTCTCCTCTATTAATTAATGATTTCTATAATACTATGGCGTCTTTCCTTTTTTGTATCCTTATATAGCATGTTTAATTAAGTTTGTGGAGCTGGTTTTTTTACTAATTGGTGAACTTTGAAGCATAATTGGCACCATTTTTATACTTTTACTAATTCTATGTTTGAAGTTATTAACTTTCACAATGGAGCTGGTTTTTTTCTACAGTTACATGGTGTTAAATTGCAATTGAGATAGTTTGTTGTTTCTTATTCACCCACTCTATTCAATTTACTACCATCCTATCAACTTTTATCATTTTTGTACTTAGAAATTTATATCAATAGCCTTATACTACTAAATTACAAATTTTGTCCCTATTATATAACCACTTGTTTTTTTTTAACGCTTCATGCTGCCTAAAGGTAGCCATTAAATCCATGTAAAATGACTATTTTGCCCACATTTTTATATTTTTAACAAGAACTCAGTCACAACAATGAACTTTGAAGCAAATGATTTTTACTTCTCATGAGGTGTGTAGTATGTACACTGTTTTTTTTTCCAACTATTTGTCTGTTGTACACTATTTAGTAGTATATTTCTCTTGTATGTGTATCGATTTTACTTGCTTTGAATTCCTTTCATCTTTTTAATATTTTTTCCAGTGATGTGGAAGTTCAACTCTGTTGCTGACTTTTTCTTCTTGTTTTCCGCGACAACAAAGGAGATTTTTTATGTTGTTTAATCGTTTGATGAAATATATATAAGTGTAATGAACTTTCACTATTCTACAATTAAAAACAATATTATTAACCTTTAGATTATAAATATTAAGTCCATCTCATTTTTCCTACAGTTGTGATTGTGGCACAAAGTGCATGTATGTTTACTCACTCAGATTCAGTTGTTGATAATTGTCGATTCCATGATTGTTGATTTTAGTTTTTTTTTTTTTTTTTCATTGTACCCCAGGAGCAATGCAATTTTAATTTAGTATTCAGGAGATGATGCTAAAATTTAGGGGGCACAAACATGTGACTTACCTGCTCTCTCTGTTCATATCTCTTTTTAGTAGTATCTTCTTTGCAATTAGAAATTTATATTAATAAAACCTTATAAGACTCGTAAATTACACAAATTTTATAACACTTGTTTTCGGATTGTTTTTCTTGCACTTTTTATCCTTTTTGGATTTGGTCTTTGGGCTTCATGCCGCCCATGTAAAATGACTATTTTGCCCACATTTTTTATATTTTTACTAACTCTGTACAAGAACTCATGCAATCACAACAATGGACAGAAACTCACAACCAATGACTTGTTTGAAGGAGGTCAAAGATCAGATGTTATGAAAGGTTTGTGTTCCAATATCATCTCAAGAGTGTCAATCCATGTTCATGAATGCCATTCACTTCTAATATTCCAATCATCATGTAATTATTAATACATTTCCCAAAATGCCCTTATGGCCAATAACTCCATTTATCCATCTAGGAATCAAGAAACACCTTATGTTTTGAATTATAATAATTATGATAGTATCCATTCATGATTATGAATTTCTTTTACTCATCAATTGCTCAACTAGAAAGGAGTCCATTGGTTTCGTCATATTGTCCTCAAATGCATTTCAATCCTAACTTATACACGATTCTACCATCATTGATGTGTTTTAGTATTCCAATTGTAGATTTCTAGGGTTCATGAGGGTTTTCACCGCAAATACTCAAATCCATCAATGGGACGATTGGATTGAGATTGGGATCATCAAAACAAATCAGGGAGGTTAGAAAAACAAACCCTAACAATCCTAACAAGCTAAAATCGACATTGGGGTTAGAACCACTCCACAAATCCGAATTCTAAGCTAAATGATGAGAATATTTTACCTTTTAAGCCTTCATTCCTTCTCTCCGTTGTTTGATTGTTTCATTCTTCACTTGGATCGAACCTTAGATGGAAAGGAAAAGAAAATCACCATTTGAAGATCTCTAGCATGCTCAATACGTAACTGGAAGAGAAATGAAAGGAGTGTTCATCTTATTTCCCACTTGCTCACATTTGGTCCCTCAGGTTTACTTGTTTTTGCCAAAATTCACCAAACCTTAATATTTGTCATTTCAACTTAAGTTTTGACACAATAAGTCCTCGTCCATCCATTATAAAACTTTATTATTCCATTCCATTAATTGAGTCAGCCCTTTGGTCAACTTACTTTGCCAGTTTGACACTTTTGGTCCTCGAACTTTTAAAATGTCATTATTTTCACTTTTAACCTTCTAAGCATTATATCAACTAATGTTATAATTATCCCTTGATGCTTTAACTATACAAATCATCTTTCCTTTATTCACTTCATTAATTTAAAAAACCAATCTTGAATTTTAGGATGTTACATTATCTTTAGTCTTGGACTTGCATACTCAATATGGGAGACGAAAATCACAAAGATCCTCCTTATTTGCGATGAGCTAGATGAACCCATCGTATTTTCTTCTCCGGCTTTGGCTAGGGTTGGAATAGTTTTGGTCAATTTTGGGGGTTTTGTTCGTGTTATACCACATATGACTCTTTTTAATGATTGTCCATGTAGGTAGTCACATGAGAAATATTGAATCAACTGTTAATAGTGATTGAATGTGTACAATATATACAAATTGAAGGGGTAAATATTGACAAAAAAAAAATCCAGTGACTTAATGTATACAAATTGAAAAATATCTTAACATTTTAATTTTTTCCCTTTAATTAATTTAACAAATCTTCAAGAGGCTAGTAAAGGGTTGTGCTATAAGTACCCCTCCTTCACTCACATATAGTGTCACATCAGGGGGTGCACAAACACTATTACACTCACATGTAAGGGGTATACAACATTGGGTGGGGGTACGTATAGAAATTGCCCTAATAGAAACTGTGGAAAAAAGGGTAATGCTATAAGTACCTCCCTTATTTTCCAATTCCACCCGCTATGTGTTTTTTTTGTCTTTTGTTGTTTTTTCTTTTGTTTTTGTTTTTGGTTTTTTTTGTTTTTTCCCTATTTTGTTTTTTGTTGTTTTTAATTCTTCTTTGTTTTATATTTTAATCTTATTATTATTACTATTATTATTATTATTATTATTATTATTATTATTATTATTATTATTATTATAAATTTCGATAACCATATAAAATTCAGACAATATTTTAAAATTCGAATGACATTTTAAATTTGGACGACATTATAAATTCAGACGACATTATAAAATTCAAATGACTATATAAAATGGAATAAAAACATAGTTTGTCTTTATTTATCACATATATTAATTGGTTCGATATTACAATTGTGTGGTGTGTTATGCGGATTGAAAGCATTTAGTCGAACACTATACAATGTTTCCCATGTAACCAAATATTCTGATCTATATGTACGGAGAAGCCTGGAAAAAACATCAGACATTGGATATGCTCCCCGTAAATCAAACATTACATAATGGTTAGGGTGAACGTGGGTGATAACAACATATGCAGGATTTGGTATGTTTTGTGGGCCATATTAATGTAGGAACCATGTTGAAGAACCTTGCTTGCTTAGATAAACAACGATAACACCATATCTGTTAGCAATGAGTATAGCAGTGTCTGGCATAACCAACCAATACTCCAATACTGCAAAGCCCAATCCAGAGTAATTCAACGAGTGACTTATGCGATTTAAAAAACCAGCATCACCATAAATCATAAGTCATAACGTACTCTTGATAGTGTGATAATAACTCGTTGTATAGATCGTACCTAATTTGAAGCCAATCATGTTCACTAAAACCAAGTGCAACTGTTGTAGACTGAAATCCACAATTTCCATCTCCTTCGACATCTGTAATGTTCCAGACGTATGGATGAAATTGATGTGGAATTTCATTCATAGGTGGGTTTGAAGTATAAAATGATTGATCTTGGTTAAAGTATGATTTGAACATTGAAGGTTCTTGAAACGAGTACGTGCTAAATGGTTGATCTTGGTTAAAGTATGAATTGGACATTGGAGGTTCTCAAAACGAGTACGTGCTAAATGGTTGATCTTGGTATGGGTGGGGTGTTGTGTTCTACCTTTTTGGACTTTTTTTTTGCTCAATCGTGGTCATCCACAAGTATTTTTCTGAACATCTGAATAAACAAGTAAATTGTTAGCATATTTTTATACAAATTACTATATTAAAGAAAATAGTACCTGAATCAACAACTATAGTTGTTGATGGTGAAAATATGTCCCACAATTTTATGGCATAACTACATTTCCACTCATTTAAAAATTCCATGCCCTCTTCGAAACCAAAATTAGCATCATCAGTAATGTTGACGTTGATTAAATCAATATTACGCCAAAATTTATCAATAGATGATAATGGTATCGCTAGGTTCGCATGTGAGTATATTGCAATTTCGTGGGTAAAAGGTAACCCACAACTATGGCGCAATTGGCAACAACAATCGTCCTTAGTTATTTGATGTGCGTCAGGTCGTTCCAACTCTTGTCTGATTTTTCCAATGCATGGTGTGAAACATTTCCACACAAACCATTAAAATGAGGTATGTTGTATCGACACATTAACTTAGTTTGGTTTGTTTCTAAAATGTATTTTATCTTTGTGTGTTGTGATGCGCCTACCTTTACTATTCGGTTTAAAAATTTATCTAAGTTAGCATGGTGTGTCTGCAAGAATTTTTTCAACTTCGCATGTTGTCTCTCAACTCTGTTATTAGTGTCGTTGTGAATGTTTAAAACTTGTTTAGTCCAAGCGGACACAAAATTTTCTTTGTATTTATCCAACCATACTTGATTGAGATAATCGAGAACTTGTTTAATACCTAGATGATATGTCGCTTTTGATTCAAGTTTTGCATAATTTCTTAAATATGTTGCCAATGTTAATGAGTTAATTAAAGTATCCCAATCTTTTAAAAAAGAATTTCATTCATCATCAACATCCTCTACAATTAGTAAATATACTTTGAGATATGTGCAATTTACAAAGTATCTGAATGGCCGATGGGAATACCTTTTCACATGCATTCATCAATGCTATCTCTTTGTCAGTAACGATCACACATGAGCTATCATATCCGTCGATTATGGACTTAAGACAATTTAAAACCCAAATGTAATTGGATCTTTTTCTTTATCCATGAACCCAAAACCAATGAAAAATGTCATGTTTGTTGAAGTAAAACCAACAATCTCCAAAAAAAGGCATGTTATACCTATTAATAAAAAAAATAATTAGTATAACAAAACATAAAAGGCATGTTACTCCTATTAATAAATACAAAACAATTAAGAATAAAATATTTGTACTTGTTAGTCTTGTAGGTGGCATCCATCATCATAACCTATGGAAATGCACGCCATATCTCCAATGACATTGGGTGAAAAAAGAACAGATCTTCCAAGGAATTGGTTGTATCATTTGCACGATGGTTAAATATATATCCTTTTGAATGCAAAAATCCGAAGACAACATGCATTTGAATTCGGTCTCCACACTCATATATTCAAAGTTTGTAACACTCATTATAACATGTTTTTACTATAGAAACATTTTTGGAATTTTGTCTCTTCAGCGCCGATAGAATATCTCGTGAGGGGACATTGTTTATCTTCATTTCTTTAATCATTTTTGATTCATTTGGGATTAAGCGCCTTGCATATAGAGCCATGTTATGGATTTATCCTTAAAAAATAAAGGTAGAAAACAGATCTTAAAATAAAGAAAGAAAATATATTCAGAAACGTTCCCTCAAAATTTAATATTTTGAATACGTTAAAAAGAAAAATGAAATATTTTACTTCGTTAGTACAAAAGAAATGTCTGTCTACATAAAAGATACTACATGATCTGTTTATTTACCACTATTAACCAAAGAACAGATAAACTGTAACCTAAAAGATATTTCCACATAAATAAGATCTAAAATTAGAATGGTCCACATCGGAGCAGTAAAAATTCTAATCAAATCTCAATTTCAAGAATGAATTAATTCTCCAATAAAAATGGACTTGATTTACGACAAGAATCAAACATCGACAAGATTGTATTCATGGTGTAGTCTGAGGAAATCTAGCTTACCAAAAATTCATGTTTTCAGTTTATCCTAAATTTGCCTTAGATCTGAAATCAACAAAATTAAATAAGGTTTTATCTTTTATTCATCACTTTGAAAGAAGTGATCTCATGAATCCAGGAGATAAACCCTTCACAATAACCTACTTCATAGGATATGCATTAACAAATAATCATCATATAATAGACTATAAAAAAGAAGAATACATAGAACTTGAAGATGTATTCTCAGAAATAGGACATATCAAAGATAAATAATTTTGTGACATAGATCCTCAAGATAGCTCTTGGGCTTTAGACATAGCAAGAAACAAAAAAGCTTTAGGAGAAAAGCTACCGCCTAGAATCTCAATAGATTCTCTTCATATAGGTGAAATATCCAAATCTTTGGAACCTACTCCAAGATATATACTCAAAAGCATACGAAGTAGGTTTTCTAGAGTTGATAATTTGAATCAAACGATTAGCCAACTAAGCGAAGTAATAAATGAGTATGATAGACCTTCCTCATATTTACAAAAAGGGTAAAGCATTGAGACTTAAAAATCTTGATGATCCTACTCAGAAAAAAGAATATGCTTTTTCTTCTTCAGGAAAAATAGGTGTTCAAACCCTAGCTAACATTTGTAGAGGTTCTATCAGACAACAATTAGCCAATCTAGATTTACGAATTATTATAGACTATTCATTGGTAGAATGGAAAGAATTGGAGGAAGAGGAACCCACAGGGAAACGAATGGGAAGATCGAAAAGTTGGAAGAAGAAAAGATTTTTTGCTTAGACGCATGGAATTGGCTAAGCATTTTATTCGAAAAAATATAGAACCAAAATGGATGGTTTTGCGTCTATTACCAGTTCTTCCTCCTGAGTTGAGACCAATCTATCATATAGATGAGGATAAAATAGTGACCTCGGATATTAATGAAATCTATAGAAGAATTATCTATCGGAATAATACTCTTAAAGATCTATTAACAACAAGTATAGCTACGCCAGAAGAAGTAATAATATCTCAGGAAAAATTGCTACAAGAAGCCGTGGATGCACTTCTTGATAATGGAATCTGCGGACAACCAATGAGGGATGATCATAATAGAGTTTACAAGTCGCTTTCAGATGTAATTGAAGGCAAAGAAGGAAGAGTTCGCGAGACTCTGCTTGGTAAACGAGTCGATTATTCAGGGCGGTCCGTGATTGTCGTGGGCCCTTCACTTTCATTACATCGATGTGGATTGCCTCGCGAAATAGCAATAGAACTTTTCCAGGCATTTGTAATTCGTGACCTAATTAGAAAACATCTTGCTTCGAACATAGGAGTTGCTAAGAGTCAAATTCGGAAAAAAAAACCGATTGTATGGGAAATACTTTAGGAAATTGTGGATGACCATCCTGTATTGCTGAATAGAGCGCCTACTCTGCATAGATTAGGCATACAGGCATTCCTCACCGTTTTAGTGGAAGGGCGCGCTATTTGTTTACATCCATTAGTTTGTAAGGGCTTCAATGCAGACTTTGACGGGGATCAAATGGCTGTTCATGTGCCTTTATCTTTGGAGGCTCAAGCAGAGGCGCGTTTACTTATGTTTTCTCATATGAATCTTTTGTCTCCAACTATTGGGGATCCGATTTCGGCACCAACTCAAGATATGCTTAGTGGACTCTATGTCTTAACGAGTGGAAATCGTCGGGGTATTTGTGTAAATAGGTATAATCCATGTAATCGTAGAAACTATCAAAATGAAGATAATAACTATAAGTATACAAAAAAAAAAGAACCCTTTTTTTGTAATCCCTATGATGCAATTGGAGCTTATCGGAAAAAACGAATCAATTTAGGTAGTCCTTTGTGGCTGCGGTGGCGACTAGATCAACGCGTTATTGCTGCAAGAGAAGTTCCCATCGAAATTCACTATGAATCTGTGGGGACCTATTATGAGATTTATGGACACTATCTAATAGTACGAAGTATAAAAAAAGAAATTCTTTATATATATATTCGAACCACTCTTGGTCATATTTCCCTTTATCGAGAAATAGAAGAAGCCATACAGGGGTTTTGGCAGGGCTGTTGTAATTCTATGCTACCAACGGGAATTCGAGTCTCTCCAAGTTAACTAGGACAATATAAATCAGATTTTCGCAAGATGCTGGTTAAATACACTCAAAATAAATCATTATTTTGGAATTCAAAAAGATATATCAAAAAATAATAAACATTTCAATAAATTTAAGGAAGATTTAAGTCTTGCCCTTCAAAATGGAGGAGAAATTGATAACAATAGAAAAAGTGAACAACATAATAGAACATAACTCAAAACTACTCTAAACTTTTAATAAAATTTCTAAAAAATTCGATGAGTTATGGGCAACTTCTTTTAGTAGATCATCGAATTTTTTAGGAATTTTATTAAAAGTTTCTAGTAGTTTTGAGTTATGTTCTATTATGTTTTTCATTTTTTCTAACTGAGTAATTTTTTTTCAAACGAATTGTTATCAATTTCTCCTCCTTTTTGAAGGGCAATTAAATCTTTCTTAAATTGATTGAAAGGTTTATTATTTTTTGATATATCTCTAGAAATATCTTTTTGAATTACAAAATAATGATTTATTTTGAGCGTATTTAACCAACATCTTGCGACAATCTGATTTATATTGTTACAAAGGTTAGCTAGGGTTTGAATGCCTACTTTTCCTGAATAAGAAAAAGCATATTTTTTTTTCTGAGTAGGATCATCAAGATTTTTAAGTCTCAATGATTAACCCTTTTTGTAAATATGAGGAAGGTCTATCTTACTCATTTATTATTTTCGCTTAGTTGGGTGATCGTTAGATTTAAATTATCAACTCTAGAAGACACTTCTTATAACACCCAGAATCTGAAAGACCAAGAAAAGAAAGGAAAAGCTCTAAGTCATGAGTCAACTCGTCGAGTCCAGGGAGGAACTCGACGAGTCAGAGCGGGATCCGGGGTATTGAGTAAGTGACCGACTCGGCGAGTTGGCTAGTGGACTCGGCGAGTCTGGTCTGGACAAGAAAAACCCTAATTCTAGGGGTTGTGCCCTATTTAAAGAACATTACACCCTTTCCCCAGCCTCTTTACTCCCCTTTTGAGATCAAGAAACCCTAAATCGTGAGTGAGAGTCCTTGGAAGCAATTTGGAGCCTAGATAAGTGATTTTGGTGGAAAAGGGCTTGAAGATCAAGAGGCTTGCTGCAAGGGAGTGGTATAGATCCGGGATCTACTTTAGTTGGAGCATATTTTGGAGGTAATAAGCTGTTGCTTTGGCTTTATTGCAATTAGATCTATCTTATGTTTGAGATTTGGGGCATTTTGGGCATGATTGAGATCCATGTCAAGTTAGAGGCCTAGATCTGAGGTTGCTACCTCAGATCTTGTCACACCCCCGAACCAGACGGCGGAAACGTCCGAGGGCTATTGTGACTCAATTGAATACCATCACAATGAATATACATGAAACATAACATCATACATCACCAAGTATTGAAGTATTACAACTGGTAGCGTTTACATTCAGTACATTGATCCATAACATTACATGCCCAAAAGTAAATTGTTCGATACTAATTAAACAAACAGCAAGACATTACTGAGTACATTTTTCCCTTTCGATTTACCTGTTACCTGAGAATACAAGTATTTTGAAAAACATCAACATATGAAATGTTGGTGAGTTCATAAGTAATGTTTGAAATATAATGTTTTGTATTGTTTTGAAAACCACCAGAAAATTCGATATTTTCTGAAAAGAGCATAGTATAAAAAGTGTGAAGATCCGTAAGTATGCTTGTTTGTTTCTATAAATGTAAAAAAAGGAATTTGTTAAACTTGGTATGCATCTCGTAGGTGTATGAATTGAAAAACCCTAGGAAAACCCGATGTTTTCCTAATACTTTGAATTAAGCATCTTATATTTTGTTATTTTGTTGCGACGTGTGTATTTGATGAGTCCCGGTGACATTGGATTAATTATGGATTGTGAATTGTTATAAACACACATTAATGAAAATGACTAGTTTACAACTATACAATCGATCCCTTAGGCGTCGTTCGTACTGTTCACTTAATCCAACCACCCGACTTCTCATAGCCCCACAACCGAGGAGGAAAAGAGGGTACGAAGCCCTCGATATTTCCATAAGTCGTTCAAGGCTATCGTGAATGCAAAGGGCCCTTAGCCCGACTCGCATTGGTGAATTCTCGACTTCGCTAGCAGTACCAAAGGACCCTTGGGGCCCAACAGCACAAAAGCCGTTGAAAGTCCTTTTACACGGAATTAGCTCATATAAGACCCAACTACATGTAAGCGAGTTTCCTTCGGGCCTAAAGATCATGTCATTGGGCTAGCTAGGCCCAACAAGCACGATTTGAAACTTTCGGGCCCAAAGATGGTGTATCGACGTCTGGTGTATTCCCAAGTGTGTATTGACTTCCCGAAATTTCTGCGTGTGTATTTAAGTAGCGTCGTGTTATTAAGTTCGGATTCGTTATTGATTCGAGACCGAATCAGTTCGTTTGATAACGATTTTGGGTGTTGAAGGTGTATTATATTTCGTCGATAGTCGTGGTACTAGTATTCCATCCTAATAGATTTATTGTTTAAAATCACTAGAATTTTTCTTTTGCAGCCCCTTTCTTTTGGATAAATTTTCAATTTTGGCCCTTTGTATAAAAGAACTTCCGTTTTAGTCCTTAAACCATTTTTCTTGACACTTTAGTATCAAAACTTATTGAAAGGGTATTTTTCAGCTCAAGTTTATTTGAAAAACAGTTTTAGTCCCTCAAGATGAAGTTTTCTCGGCTGAAACCTCAATTTTCGCAATTTTTACATTTTTGGCCCAAAATAGAAATTTTTTGCATCTTTAGTCCCTTTTGAATATGAAAAGTATTTTTAACCCTTGAAATGGACTTGGAGCACTAGTAGTCCTCTGTTTTACAGAAAAATACAGATTCAGCCCCTCTAGTTTGAAAGTCTCGCAATTTGGGCCTTGTTGGGCCGAAAAGTGCATTTTTGGCCCATTAGGTTTAAAAATTTCCATTTTAGTCCTTCAAAAGAGTAATTTTCCAGAAAATACATTTTTGAAACTCTTTTAACTCATCTCAACCATCAGAATTTGTATTTTGACATTTTGGGCCCTTTAACTTTATATTTTTAACATTTAAAGTCCAAAAATGGGATTTTAGCCCAAAGGAGTTCATATTAACCAACTTGGTTATTTTTCTAGAGTTGATTTATATGAAATAATATGATTTATACTTATTTCATTCAACATAATGTATATCTCGGTTTTGAGTTCCTTTTTGACTAGATCCAACACCATAATCACATAAGAACATGTAAATAAACATAGAAATCACACAAAGCATACATACACTCATAGATCTACACATTTGCTTGTATTCTCCCCCAAAAAAACTTATAAAAACTGAAAAATAGGGGGTATGAAGCTCACCTTTGGGTGTGGTTTCGGTTTTGGAGAAGAGATGGAAAGAAATGAGGTGATTTTCGGCCCTAGCAACCTTTCCTTGAAGATCTCGAGTTTAGGAGCTTCTAAGGTGCAAGATCACAAGATTGAATGAATTTAGAAGAGATTTTTACAAAGTGAAGGGAGTTAGATCATAAGTTAGCCATTAACTTACCTTAGATGATGAATCACTTTATGAAGATCCTTAAGCTTCTAGCCAAATTTTCAAGATCTTGGATGGAGAGAGTGGGTGATTCTTGAGTAATTTAGAGAGTGTTTTTGTGAGGTGTGTGTGTGTGTGCTCTCGGCCGAAACAAGAAGGGAGGGAAGGAGTGAGAAGCTTGACAAGATTGTTGCATGGAGATATGTGTGTTGCATGGAAAACCTAAGGACAAAAATGAGGTGTCATGAAATAAGTCAACTCTTCCTTTTCTTTTGGGCTTGTCTTGGGCCGAGAATAAAGAGAGGAGAGAAAGGATTTTTGGGCTTTTTGCCACTAAGCCCATATTAGAGTTAGGTTGAATGATTGTTGGCCTTATAAAATATAAGTGTGATTTTTATGCTTTATTAGGCTAGATTAGGTTAATTATGGTCCATAGTAGTTCATATAATTGATTTATTTCATTCTAGGCCCAATATGGCCCAAAATGTTGGAAATAAATGAAAGTGGGTCCAATTAGAGCCCATTTAAGGTTCTAAGCCCAAGATAGCCAAGTTGGAAGCTTATTGGCCCCTTGGGCCCAATAAGGAAGTCCTAGTCCAAAATGGACCTACACAAGAACTTCTAGGGTTTCCAATTACTTGTTGACTATTTGAAATGCTTGTATGGTGTACTTGATTGAAATTTTGTTGCCATGAAGTAAGTATCTTACATGCTCTTAAGTTTTTGATTCAATATTTTACTTGAGTGTTGTGATTACAAGACACAAAATTTCTAGTTGTGACATCTAGACTTGGGATGGTCCAGAAGGTCATAAAGTTTATGTCAATAAGTTATTGGTGAATCCTCTTTGTCTTAAACCCTAGCCCTAAAGTGTTTTTGGCCTTTAGCTCCTTAGTTTCACGTAAAGTTTGCAACTTTATGTGGGGGATAGACTGTTGAAGAGTGGGTCTATGGATTGGAGCCCCTACATGGCTCGAAAAGCCACTGTATGGATTGAGATCTAAAGAGACTCGGCGAGTCACAGGGGTGTACTCGGCGAGTTTTATAAATATGAGCGTGGACTCGGCGAGTTGGAAGAACGACTCAGCGAGTTTGTTGAAGATTGCCTTGGACTCGGCGAGTTTGGCCGCAAAATCTCAACCTTTTCTGGTTAAGACGCAGATCAGTGAGTTGAGTGGTGACTCAACGAGTTGGACAGGATGGTACTCAGAGATTGTTGAACTCAACGAGTCTTTGGGTGACTCGGCGAGTTGAGTCGTATTTGGTGAGTTTCTGAGCTTAGGGACTCGGCGAGTCTATGAGTTGACTCAGTGAGTCGAGTCAACTGGAAGGTTGACTTTGACCAGGACTTTGACTTTGACCAGAGTTGACTTAGTTTGACTTCTAGAGTTCAGTTTGGAACTAAGTGTTATATTGATAATAGTAGCTCGAGGAGCTAGTGGAGCAGCGGTTGAGAAAGTTGTCGGACAACGGCCAAAGGGTTATCAGCAACGTTCAGCAGTGCATGTGAGTTTCCCTTTGTGTGAATGGGTCTACCGCCACAATGTCGGCCCATGTAGTTATGAGTAGGAAGACCCGCGAGTTAGCCCTAGGCATAATATTCTAGTATGACATTAGGGACTAAGGTCCAATGTTAGCGGGCGAGTGCCCAAGGAATGGTTTGTATGATAGTTATACTTGTTGTCTGTGTGATACATGTATGTGCCTGGTAGGGAGGTGAGTGTGGGCGAGGTCCTGTATCTCACCAATAGCAGAGTGTGGACGGTGTTCCATACCTCATTATTAGTAGAGCAGGGGCGAGGCCCAAGTGAGGAAAAGAGTGAGTGTGGGCTGGGCCTGTATCTCACTGTCAGTAGGGGCGTGGACGGGGTTCCATGATTCTTCAGTAGTAGGACAGGGGCAAGGCCCAAGATAGGCGAGGCCTTAGTACAGTAATCCAGTAGAGTATGTTAGTTATGTGTTGTGATATGATTGTATGTTAGTATATGTTAGCGGGTGGGGCCCGGAGACAGGCGGGGCCTAAGGAAAACAGATCTGTACGCCAAGCGGGGCTCGAAGCCAGGCGGGGCCTGGTAATGGACGGGGTCTGATAGCGGGCGAGACCCAATGCAGCGGACTGGAGCCTAGTATGTGGTTATGTGCACAATGTTATGTATGTCATGTATGGATCAGTAGATATGTGTGGTATGTGGTAGGTTAGGGAAACTCACTAAGCTTCATGCTTACGGTTTTCAGTTTTGGTTTCAGGTATTTAGTTTTCAGAAGAGGAGCTCGGGAGGGTTGTAGTGCACACACCATGACAAGTTAGCCTGGGATGTTTACTCTGATAATTAAGCAAGTGTTTTGGAAATTAAACTATAATTTGTCATATAAACCCTTTTTGTATGTTTGAATGACTTAACATTATGAATTAGTAATGTTTTAAAAGAAATTTTTGGACTCGAAATTTGGGATGTTACACTTCTTATGCTTTTGAGTATATCACTTGGAGTAGGTTCTAGGGATTTGGATATATCACCTATATGATGAGAATCTATTGAGATTCTAGGTGGTAGCTTTTCTCCTAAATCTTTTTGTCTTTTTTTTTGCTATGTTTAAAGCCCAAGAGCTATCTTGAGGATCTATGTCACAAAGTTGTTTATCTTTGACATGTCTTATTTATGATAATATGTAACACCCCAAATTTCAAATATAAATATAACTTAACATAGTCCCAAAACTTCCAAAAATCAAGATTCAAATACTAAAGTAATTATTAATAATAATAGCGGAAGCAATTAGAAATTTAATTAAACACTTGGTGCGCCACGTCTTCCTCAAAACTTGTCGCCTTCTTCAAGTCTGAACCTTATCCTTTCCATTCCCGCTGCCACTTGCTACGTAATTTCCTGGATTGCGTGCATTTAAAGATTCTAATGGGTAAGCCTAGGGCCTAGTGAATTCGTGGTTTTCATGCATATTGACGTCAATAAAATAAAAATAATGCAACAATTTATCAATATAAATCTTTTCATTTCTTTCCACCCTTGGTGACACATTAGGGAACTACTGTCAC
Source organism: Lactuca sativa (assembly GCF_002870075.4). Lineage (NCBI taxonomy): Eukaryota > Viridiplantae > Streptophyta > Magnoliopsida > Asterales > Asteraceae > Lactuca > Lactuca sativa. The sequence goes on along the minus strand of NW_026440209.1, from coordinate 39,388 downwards.
TTTCAGGGAACGAGTCCCTCCGCCGGGCACAACAAATATGCTTACGGCTAGATAAACAGAGCGTAAGCTCTCCGCCGCGTACTAACACCTCGTACGACGACTAATAATAAGACCGTGTAAATACACCTGTTCCCTATATGTCACCCACCATTTTCACCCTTTTATATGAAATAATTCACAAAATTTCACACAAATATTCATAGCAATAACAACAGTAGCATATAATTGCAAATAATTTAGAATCAACTTTTCATGCAAACAACCACAAAATTCACACGAAACTCACCTTATTGGCTGTTAGGACTTAACCGGAGCTTGCCGCGCCACTCACACCCTACATTCCACCAACAAATATTTTCTAAGACTATAATCCTATCAAACATCCCATGCTTCCATTTTGGTTCAACCATCAACATCATTCGACCATCGTTAATTATGACACGCGTAATAACTCTTTTAGAAGATTATAATACTTCCCGTTAAAAATGCTCTAGAATAATAAATAATCAATAATTAAATAAGTGAGTGACGTTAAAATACTTGAAGGGATTATTTGTAATATCCGAAATTATTTTGAACTATATTATACCAAAGTGTAGGGCTAAAACCGAACTATGTTAAATCCTACAACTTCAAAAGAATTGGTAAGTTTATAAAACTCAGGGGTTCTATCTGAAAATTTCAGCTTCCTATATGATAGTGTCAAATAAATAGTTTTAAAAGTTGAGGGGCTAATACTGTATTTTCATATTTGAAAAGAAAATGGCATATACATCGATTTGCAAAAAAAAAATGTACAGTTTGCTTCGCTGTAATCACCATTTTTTTTCTAACCACATGAAAAAGTAAACAAATTATCAATAATATTAAACTCTTTTTTATTTCTAAAAGCTACAGCACACGTTGACCCTCCATACCCGAACTAGCTTTCTTCCTCACCCGACACTCTTGTTTTCTTCCTTTTCTGCCATTTTTATTAAACTGGAAAGCTTTGAAAAATCTTGTAAAATTTAATTGTAAAATCACCATTAAGCATCTCCACTTCTTGTTATCAATAAAATTTAACAAATAAACTCACAATCATACAAATTTCAGGGTTCATTATACCAAAAGTTTCATTCCTAAGATTTTTATCAAATTGCTATTGGTTTGATCGAATTGAGACTGTAGGTTGAACCAAAATACGTTTACCATGCATATACATCAATCTAAGCTATTATATTAAGCTTAATTCGAATAATCATACCTTAATTTCTAAGAAAACTCTGAAATCCTTCACAACCTTCTACCTCCGATTTCTTCCTCGATTCTTCACCCTTTTTCGAAATTCCAATGGGGTTTCCAATTGATTTCTCAAGCTATATATATCACCTAAGTCTACAACTGGTGCAGCCCTTTCATTTGCTCAAATTTACAGCCCTAATGAAGATGACGGTTTTTGCCATTAATCCCCATAATTCTCCACTAATTACCTCATTATTCCTTGAATTTAATCCTTTTATTATGATGATATAATCTAATTACATATATATTTCTACATCTTAAATTTAAGTTATCACAAACTTCCCTCCTTAAAGGAATTTCGTCCTCGGAATTTGAATTAAGCAAACAAATGAGGGTATTTAGTTTTCATATCTCGCTTGGTCTCCCATGTTGCATCCGAACCTTTATGATACTTCCACTGAACTTTCACCAGTGGTATCTCCACATTCCTTAACTTTCTGACCTTTCGATCTATAATCACAACGGGTTCTTCTGTATATCGTAGCTTCTCATCAACCTTAATTTCTTGAAGTGGCACTTCCATGGCGGTATCCGCTAGACACTTCTTTAGATTAGAGACATGGAATGTGCTATGAATGCCCTGCATTTCCCTTGGTAGCTCCAATCGATAGGCTACCTGTCCAACTCGTTCCTTAATTATAAAGGGTCCAACGTAGCGAGGACTTAACTTCCCCCGCTTACCAAAACGAACAATGCCCTTCCATGGGGACACCTTTAACATAACTTTATCACCGACCTGAAACATTATTGGCTTTCTCCGCTTATCTGCATAACTTTTCTGCCGATCCTGAGCAACCTTAATGTTATCCCTAATCACCTGGATTTTGTCGGTAGTTTGCTGAACAAGTTCAGGTCCAGCCAACTGTTTCTCCCCCACCTCATTCCAACATAATGGAGTTCTACACTTCCTGCCATATAGAGTCTCATATGGTGCGACTTTTATACTTGCATGATAGCTGTTGTTGTAGGCAAACTCAATTAACGGCAAATGAGTTTCCCACGACCCTCCAAAATCAATAACACAAGACCTTAACATGTCTTCCAAGGTCTGTATTGTCCGTTCACTTTGGCCATCTGTTTGCGGGTGGTATGCCGTGCTCAATTTTACTCGAGTACCCATTTCTCGTTGGAAGCTACCCCAAAATGTCGACGTAAAACGACTATCCCGATCCGAAATAATAGATAATGGAACTCCATGCAGTTTCACTATCTCGTCAACGTATAATTTAGCTAGCCTTTCTAACGGGTACGTCTCCTTAATCGGAAGGAAGTGTGCCGATTTGGTTAATCTATCCACAACTACCCAAATCGCGTCATAACCTTTTGGTGTCTTTGGTAACTTAGTCACAAAGTCCATTGTGATGTGATCCCATTTCCACACTGGAATCTCCATTGACTGTAACTGACCGTATGGCCTTTGGTGTTCAGCCTTCACCTTCAAGCACGTCAAACACCTTTCAACAAAATAGGCTATATCCTTTTTCATACCAGGCCACCAGTAAGATTTTCGTAAGTCTTGATACATCTTGTTTGTTCCCGGATGGATTGAGTACTTTGACATGTGCGCTTCCTTGAGAAGTAAGTTACGCACTTCACCCACTCGTGGTACCCAAACCCTTCCTTGGAAACACTTCAAGCCACGACTATCCTTTTCCAATGATTGTATTACTCCCGCCACCCTTTCACTTTTCCATTTCTCTTCCTTCGAGGCCTCCTCTTGATTCTTTCTCAAATCATCTAGTAAGCTGGTGGTTATGCTAATCTTCATCATTCGAATCTTAGGTGGTTCTCTTCTTTCCTTACGACTTAGTGCATCAGCTACCACATTTGCCTTCCCCGGATGATATAATATCTCACAGTCGTAATCTTTTAATAGTTCCATCCACCGTTGCTGTCTCATGTTCAGATCTTTCTGATCGAACAGGTATTTCAAACTCTTGTGATCAGTGAAGATCTGACACCTTGTCCCATACAAATAGTGTCTCCAAATCTTTAAAGCGAACACTACTGCAGCCAACTCCATATCATGTGTTGGGTATTTACGCTCGTGAACCTTTAACTGTCGTGAGGCATAAGCAATCACCTTACCGTTTTGCATCAAAACACACCCCAAACCTAACTTGGATGCATCACTATAAACAACAAAGCCATCATTGCCTTCTGGTAAAGATAATACTAGTGCACTGCTAAGCTTTTCCTTTAAGACGTTAAAGGCATTATCTTGCTCTGGCTTCCATTCGAACTTCACATTTTTCCTTGTCAGGGTAGTTAGCGGTGCAGCTATGCGCGAGAAGTCTTGTATAAACCGTCTATAGTATCCTGCCAACCCAAGAAAACTTCGAACTTCTAATGGGGTCCTTGGTGGTTCCCACTTTTCAATCGCCTCAATCTTTGCTGGGTCCACCTTGATACCTTGTTCGTTTACAACATGTCCCAAAAATTGGACTTCCCGAAGCCAAAACTCGCACTTTGAAAATTTGGCAAATAATTTTTCTTTCCTCAATAAACTAAGTGTTAGCCGCAGATGTTGCTCATGGTCTGCCTTACTTTTAGAGTATATCAATATGTCATCGATAAAGACGATTACAAACTTGTCTAGGTATGGCTTGCACACCTGGTTCATCAGATCCATGAATGCAGCTGGTGCATTGGTCAAACCAAATGGCATTACTAAAAACTCGAAATGACCATACCTAGTTCGAAAGGCTGTTTTCGACACATCTTCTTCTCTGACTTTCAGCTGGTGATACCCTGACCGTAAATCGATCTTTGAGAAGTAACTTGCCCCCTGGAGTTGATCGAATAGGTCATCAATTCTCGGTAATGGATACCGGTTCTTTATAGTCACCTTGTTTAACTCCCTGTAGTCAATGCACATTCGCATTGTCCCATCCTTCTTCTTGACGAATAGTACTGGTGCACCCCACGGTGAGGTACTGGGCCGAATAAAACCCTTGCCGAGCAAATCTTGCAACTGAGTCATCAACTCCTTCATTTCGGTTGGTGCTAACCGATAGGGCGCACGAGCTATCGGTGCTACTCCTGGGGTAAGATCGATTCGAAACTCCACTTGCCTATCCGGTGGCAAGCTAGTTAGGTCATCAGGGAACACATCTTGGAACTCGCGTACAACTGGTATATGTGTTATTCCAGGCTTGTCCTTCTTAGAATCGAGAACATATGCCCAATAACTTTGACACCCTTTCTTTAGATAACGAGTTGCCTTAGTCACTGATATCAAAATAGAGTCCTTAATTCGCCGATCACCGTAAATTTTTACCATTCCTTTTTCTGGCATCCAAACTTGAACAATCCTATTTTCACAATCTATAATCGCTTGGTTTTTTGACAACCAATCCATCCCTATAACAATATCAAAATCACCTAGGGCTATAGGTAATAATTTTAATGGTAGCACACTACCTTCGATTTTGATAGAGCAATCATCATATTCCTCTCTTACTACTACCCAATGATCGTCAGCAGTTTCAATTTCTAAGGCATGTTCTAGAGTCTTTGCATTTCTACCCAGGTTTTTGCAAAAAGTAGAAGACACAAAAGATCTATTTGCACCAGAATCAAATAACACCCTAGCATGAACTGAGTTTACTAGGAAAGTACCTGTCACCACATCCGGGGTCTCCTGAGCCGTCATGCGAAAAGCTCTAGCTTTTGTTCTACCAGTGTCAGCCTTTTTATCCGTCGACCGATTGTCTGTTATCCTGCCTTGATTGTTGTTACCTTTACTCTGAGGACATTCCGACTTAATGTGGTTAGGGGAACCACACCCGTAACATACCCTTCCTGTCTTACATTCTGTGGCTATGTGCCCTGGCTTACCACACTTGTAGCAAACTTTCTGATTCATGTTACACCCCCCCTTATGATAACGGTTACATTTCGGACATTGCTTTACTCCAGAGCTTTGATCAACCTTACGTTCTTGCCCTGAAGTCTTGCCTTTCTTCGAATCATTATTTGTACCCTCCCATTTTCTTTTCCCCAAAGCCCTGTCTTCACCTTGACGATTCTTCTCACGTTCACGACCTTCTGCAGCATCAACAGCAGACTGGAAAGTACCCGGTTTCTGAATTTGCACAAATTCACGGATAGCTGTTCTCAATCCCCAAATATAGCATTCCACCCTTCTTTCTTCCGTAGATACGTAAAATTCGGCAAACCTAGCCTTCTCCGTGAGCTTTGTGGTGTACTCCCTCACAGTCATATTCCCCTGCTCCAACCTTAAAAATTCTTCCTCCAACTGTTTAACCGCTGTACGAGGGCAAAATTTTTCTTTAAAAATTCTTAGGAAATCATCCCATGACATATTCTTGGCTGCCTCATGCCCCCTAACCTCCTTCACCATGCCCCACCAATGTATTGCCTCCCCTTTTAGCATTGTCGCAGCATAAATCACCTTGTCCTCATCCGCACACTTGCTAGTATCGAATGTTCCCTCAATCTCCATGATCCATGTTGATGACAAAACGGGATCAATCTCTCCGTTAAAAATGGGTGGCTTGCAGTTCATGAACGTCTTGTAACTACAACCCCGCCGATCGTGGTTGCCATGATGCCTTGTGGGTTGTGCAATACTTGGTTTACGACTCATATTTGGTGTACTGTAATCGTAGTCCTCTTCACCTCCACCCAAGTTACCTTCATACTCACCCATTATTGCTTCTCGTGCCTGAGCAATTACATCCGGTAAGGTGTCTCGAATTGCTCGAGCAATCTCATCAGCCAACTCCTCTCTAGTGATCGTGTTTGCCGCACGACCCCTTCCACGACCTCGACCTCGACCGCGGTGGGATCCAGAGCTACCATGGGCCGATTGTACAGGTATCGGTGCTGTAACAACACCTCGGCCTCTTCCTTTACCCCTTCCTCTTCCTTGGCCCCGTCCACGACTAGCATTCGGGTTCAGTGGGGTTTCTGGAACATCTCCTGGTGCTCTAACATAAGCTCCAATTGGGATGCGCTCTTCCTCCGGAGTGACCCTAGTGAACCTCCCAGATCTTCGTGAAGACATATCAACTACATATTTATGTTTATAACACAATAAGTATAACAAACATAAATTTTATTCCAAAAACTTCAAAAATAGGCATACGTCTTGTTCACATCAAGTCACTCAAGCCAACAACCAAGAGAAATAATAAAAAAAAAAGAAACAAAAAAGACAAATCATTGCACTCCTACTTTCTAATTTTTAAAAACGATGTCATCATATTTCAATATTCTCTTTCCCTCCTTCAAGTACTTCCTTATCTTTTTAGCTTTTCGATCTCCGGGACCACTTTGAATGACCAACACCTCGGCCTGAGGTGGTTCTCTTCCAACCACCTTATCTAGTAATCCGTAAGTCGTGGCCTTGGCTTGTTTTGCCCAAGCCACAAACCCTTCCCACAACTTAGTGATAGTCAGTTTCCTTAGCTCTGACACCTCCTGTTCCAACCTTTGTATCTTGCGTTTACTTTTCATAGCAGCATCAACCCTTATTTGGTTCTCCTGTACGAGCCTTGACCTATGTTCATCTATCTCTTCAATCTTTCTTTTTAAACTGTGAATCTCGAGCTGTGCCTGTGGCATTTCATCTTTATAAAGTCGCTCCCCGTAGGTACCAGGACTAGTTGGCGTGTACTCCACATAAGGCATATGGAACGTTTCGTATCTTTGCTCCGCATGGTACTCCACGTGATTTCCCTCGGATTCCTCCTCGGGGTCTTCTTCGGGCTCCTCCTCAGGATCTTCTTCGGGCTCCTCCTCAGGATCTTTGTAACAACTCAAATTTTTCAAGCAAATTTTTATTTTTAAAACATAATTATTCCATTAAAAACAGGGCATAAATAGTATAATCATTCGGTCAATACAATTATTCAAACTCCCAAGATCATAAAACAATCTTCAGTGTGTATCGATCATGCCGGCGCCTTCCCACGGTCCTCGCTAGTACCTGAAATACATGCACGACAACTGTAAGCATAAATGCTTAGTGAGTTCCCCAATATACACTTACACACATACGCCTTTCCAGGCCCTGACCTTCCGGTCCTCATATCAACGCCTTCCGGCCCATATATAAATGCCTTCCGGCCCACATATCATACATAGCATACATAACAATTAACTTACCACATATAGCATACATATCACATAACATATCCGACCTTCCGGTCATACAGTCAAACCCTTCCGGGTATAGTATAGTGAGAAGACTCACCTCGTAAATGCTGAAACTAGCAACTCCTGAAATCACTCGTGCACAAACCAACGAGCTACAACCCTCCTATAACATTACATAACTCATTAGCACTCATATCATCTAAGTGTGACTATCCCTAAGAAGTCAGACTTAGGTCAACTCTGGTCAACGGTCAACTCGACTGGACTCGGCGAGTCCCATGGCGACTCGGCGAGTCTAGACGTCTTTCAACTTTCTGAGATTCCTTATCTGCTCGTCGAGTACCCTCCTCGACCCGACGAGTTACTCCTGGAAGAATCGCGGGGCCACCCCGACTCCACTCGCCGAGTCTGAAGAACAACTCGGCGAGTCCCAGTACATCTTCAAGCTACTCGCCGAGTCTGAAGAACAACTCGGCGAGTCCATGCCATGCAGACGAGTAACTGCTTCCTGAATCACGTATGGCCCCAAGGTATACAACCATGGGACCCTCTGGACATCTAAACATCTCATTACTGGGGGTAAAAGCGTTTGGGTAACAACATAATAACCCATCTAATCCCTAAATGGGTTTCATAAACCCTAAACTCATAGACACATCAAGATAACAGATTTTGGTCCGAGTATTACCTGAGAACGTTCCTTCTGTGTTCCCCAAACCTCAGAACTTGATCCTCCTTGATATTCCTTTGGCCAATTTCTTCTTCTTCTTGCCTAGCAAGTTCCTCCAAGTTCCAATAGCTTTCTCTCTTGCCCTAGACGTCCACAACAATTAGGATCCCTTTCAATCGATCAAAAGACTGCAAATGACGGCCTAAGAGGCGTTATATACGATTCAAACTGAACGGTTAGGGTTTCTGCTGCACAGCGTCGACTCGCCGAGTCCATGCCTGGACTCGTCGAGTCCCGTCGCGATCCCGCGACCAAGTCTGCGATCCTACTCGGCGAGTCTAGGCTCCAACTCGCCGAGTCCCCCTTTAAATCACCCCAAAAACATAATTTAATAATACCTGAGGTTCCGGGCTGTTACAATCTTCTTCGGGCTCCACCTCGGATTCCACATCCTCGTCTTCTTCATCCCGTTCAGAGAGGCTGAGTGGGGTCGTTGGTTCCAGATTGCCTTCCGAGTCAGAGAGCTCTGACTCGGCCTTCAACTTCTCGTGGGGAAGTAACCCACTAGTACCCTCAACTGACACCCCACCATCGACGATTGCCTTTCCATGATCCATAGTACCTACAAACGAGACGCATTCCAGATTAGGCGATGTACCGCTCCTCCCGTTTAAGCTTAGGCGTTTAAACAACGACTAATCTGCTTAAACCACGCTCTGATACCAACTTGTAACACCCCAAATTTCAAATATAAATATAACTTAACATAGTCCCAAAACTTCCAAAAATCAAGATTCAAATACTAAAGTAATTATTAATAATAATAGCGAAAGCAATTAGAAATTTAATTAAACACTTGGTGCGCCACGTCTTCCTCAAAACTTGTCGCCTTCTTCAAGTCTGAACCTTATCCTTTCCATTCCCGCTGCCACTTGCTACGTAATTTCCTGGGTTGCGTGCATTTAAAGATTCTAATGGGTAAGCCTAGGGCCTAGTGAGTTCGTGGTTTTCATGCATATTGACGTCAATAAAATAAAAATAATGCAACAATTTATCAATATAAATCTTTTCATTTCTTTCCACCCTTGGTGACACATTAGGGAACTACTGTCACTTTCAGGGAACGAGTCCCTCCGCCGGGCACAACAAATATGCTTACGTCTAGATAAACAGAGCGTAAGCTCTCCGCCGCGTACTAACACCTCGTACGACGACTAATAATAAGACCGTGTAAATACACCTGTTCCCTATATGTCACCCACCATTTTCACCCTTTTATATGAAATAATTCACAAAATTTCACACAAATATCCATAGCAATAACAACAGTAGCATATAATTGCAAATAATTTAGAATCAACTTTTCATGCAAACAACCACAAAATTCACACGAAACTCACCTTATTGGCTGTTAGGACTTAACCGGAGCTTGCCGCGCCACTCACACCCTACATTCCACCAACAAATATTTTCTAAGACTATAATCCTATCAAACATCCCATGCTTCCATTTTGGTTCAACCATCAACATCATTCGACCATCGTTAATTATGACACGCGTAATAACTCTTTTAGAAGATTATAATACTTCCCGTTAAAAATGCTCTAGAATAATAAATAATCAATAATTAAATAAGTGAGTGACGTTAAAATACTTGAAGGGATTATTTGTAATATCCGAAATTATTTTGAACTATATTATACCAAAGTGTAGGGCTAAAACCGAACTATGTTAAATCCTACAACTTCAAAAGAATTGGTAAGTTTATAAAACTCAGGGGTTCTATCTGAAAATTCCAGCTTCCTATATGATAGTGTAAAATAAATAGTTTTAAAAGTTGAGGGGCTAATACTGTATTTTCATATTTGAAAAGAAAATGGCATATACATCGATTTGCAAACAGGTAATAAAAAAAATGTACAGTTTGCTTCGCTGTAATCACAATTTTTTTTCTAACCACATGAAAAAGTAAACAAATTATCAATAATATTAAACTCTTTTTTATTTCTAAAAGCTACGGCACACGTTGACCCTCCATACCCGAACTAGCTTTCTTCCTCACCCGACACTCTTGTTTTCTTCCTTTTCTGCCATTTTTATTAAACTGGAAAGCTTTGAAAAATCTTGTAAAATTTAATTGTAAAATCACCATTAAGCATCTCCACTTCTTGTTATCAATAAAATTTAACAAATAAACTCACAATCATACAAATTTCAGGGTTCATTATACCAAAAGTTTCATTCCTAAGATTTTTATCAAATTGCTATTGGTTTGATCGAATTGAGACTGTAGGTTGAACCAAAATACGTTTACCATGCATATACATCAATCTAAGCTATTATATTAAGCTTAATTCGAATAATCATACCTTAATTTCTAAGAAAACTCTGAAATCCTTCACAACCTTCTACCTCCGATTTCTTCCTCGATTCTTCACCCTTTTCGAAATTCCAATGGGGTTTCCAATTGATTTCTCAAGCTATATATATCACCTAAGTCTACAACTGGTGCAGCCCTTTCATTTGCTCAAATTTACAGCCCTAATGAAGATGACGGTTTTTGCCATTAATCCCCATAATTCTCCACTAATTACCTCATTATTCCTTGAATTTAATCCTTTTATTATGATGATATAATCTAATTACATATATATTTCTACATCTTAAATTTAAGTTATCACATAATACATCTTCAAGTTTTATGTATTCTTCTTTTTTATAATCTATGCTATGATGACTATTTGTTAATGCATATCCTATGAGGTAGGTTATTGTGAAGGGTTTATCTCCTGGATTCATGAGATCACTTCTTTCAAAGTGATGAATAAAAGATAAAACCTTATTTAATTTTGTTGATTTTAGATCTAAGGCAAATTTAGGATAAACTGAAAACATGAATTTTTGGTAAGCTAGATTTCCTCAGGCTACACCAAGAATACAATCTTGTCGATGCTTAATTCTATCATCAATCAAGGCCATTTATATTGGAGAATGAATTCCTTCTTGAAATTGAGATGTGATTGGAATTTTTACTGCTCCGATGTGGACCATTCTAATTTTAGATCTTATTTATGTAGGAATATCTTTTAGGTTACAATTTATTTGTTCTTTGGTTAATAGTGGTAGATAAACAGATAATGTAGTATATTTTATGTCGACATAAATTTCTTTTGTACTAATGAAGTAAAATATTTCATTTTTCTTTTTAACGTATTCAAAATATTAAATCTTGAATGAACGTTTCTGAATATATTTTCTTTCTTTATTTTAAGATCTGTTATCTCAATTTTTTGAAAGAAGTTCTTGTTTAATCATTAGTCTTCCTTGAAAACCATCTTCATTTTCAACGAAGCTTAACGAATGATCTGAAAGGTTGCTCTTCAGAATCTCCTGTACCTTTATTTTTTAAGGATAAATCCATAACAAGGATCTGAAGGTTGTTCGCCAGAATTAAAATCTTTATCAACAAGGTTTTCAGTTTTTCAGCAAATGACAAAATCTTTGGTAATGAATATGATGCCAATGAGAAGACCTTAATCTATAGCAAGTATAACAAAGAGATTTCTCCGGCCGATGAACAACTGTGCTTAGCCTTCCAAAACTGTGCTTAGACTTGCGGATTAGGTCGTACGCAGCGCGCACTTATGAGTAAGTGCAGTGTACTCATGCAGAATGCATGATCGCGAATAGCCAGCTAGTACGTTGGGCATACGTGTGGTACGCCTGGCGTACTAGCCCAGACTCCAAACCCTAATTCCATGGGTTGCTCCTTATATAAAGAACATTAAGTCCTCTTTTGGTTACCCTTATCATCCTCCAAACCTTCCCTAAACCCTAATCCTAAGTTTGGGTGATTGTGTGAGCCTTGCAAGTTCATTTAGGTGTTTTTGGTGCTTTTAGTTAAAGAAGGAAACTAGAGAAAAAGGAGTGGGTGTTAGCAAGCTTGTAGATCTAGAAAACTTCCCTCCCTATGCATCATTTTCATGTATAAAGTTTGTATCTTGGAAAGCATTTCATTAGATCTCCATGTTCGAATTTTTAATAGTATTGTCCCCAAAGATTAGACCTTTATGAGTTTGGGGTACTCCAGGGGTTTATAGCTGTTCTTTCATGTATTATGGGACTTGTGGATTCACAAAAATGGTTCCTTGATCATTCCTTTTGGTTCATGCATGAATAAAGTAGCTTAGAGTGCATTAGAAGCTGAAGATTTTTATATTGAGTCCTCCCTAACCATGAAAAGGCAAGGTTTTGAAAACCGGATAGGAGACTGAACCGATCGTCTTACCGGTTCGATGGTTCAGGTGGTCCAACCGGTCGGACCGGTCTCAAAAACCGGAAAAACCGGATGATGCATAATTATATTTAATTAAATAAAAAATACAAAAAACGAAAAAAATAAATATTTTTTAAAATTTCCGGTTTTGACCGGTTCAACCGGACCGGTTTTTACTGGTTCACATGAATACCGGTTTTTTAGCATTAAAGAACCGGATCCGCGACCGGTTCCCGGTTGAACCGGCCGGTCCGGTCCGGTTTTCAAAACATGGTGAAAAGGCTTAAAGCCAACAACTTTATGGATTAAGACATCGTACATTGGTCAGATATGTGGTTGGGTTGGTTGTCTTAATGGATTAAGACACTAACTTAGTGGAAATAGAGGCAAACGGAGTACGTCGGGCTTACTATTGGCTACGCACAACGTAGCTTAATACTTCCCTGATGAAAGCTGGCCCTGTTGTACACCCTGCGTAAAGATTGGTACACTCAGCGTACTCGTTGAGCGTTGGCTTTCGTTGGCTTTGACCTTTGGTCAATATTTAGGGTTTTTAGACCATGTGAAGGGTAAAATGGTCCTTTTACCCTTAGAAGGATTAGCCGTGGGATTTGGATTTGCAAGTGAGTTTTTGGACCTTAATTATTAATTAGAGTTAATTATTTTGTTATCTAGGCGGAGTGTAGATCCGAAAGTTCAGGTGCTAGATTTTCGTGTCGTAGTATCTGGTGAGTCTCCTCACTTACTCTTACCTACTTACTCTTACCTGGGTGTTAGGATAGCTGTACTTATGATAACCAACATGGTCTAGCTATTATGGTTATGTTATGCTATTTATATGTGACTGGGCCTGCTGATGCCTGATAGCTAACAGGGTTGCTGATAACCCATCGGGCGTGTTGTTAGCTCATTGGGACTGTTAATAGTTCTCAAGGTTGCTGATAACCCATAATTGTATATATATATATGTTGTGCTGTATGTGGTATCTTGGGGAACACGCTAAACTTCGTTGTCACGTCCCATTTTCACAACAAAAAATTTTCATTTTTATTTAAGGAAATCCTCCAAATTAGAAAAAAAATATTGAGAAAAGGTTTATTCCAAATACATTTATAATAATTTTAGAGTAATATTTAAAACGCGAAGTCTTCATTGCTGCTGATGAATGTGTACATTCACGCCTTCATCTTCCTGAGAAAACTGATGATACTTGTAACAATAAGCAACTGGGAAAGCACGGAGTTTAGTGAGTTTCTCCCAAAATATCCCATACGATAAAACATACAATCATGCATGTCGGGTCCAATCGACCATCAGGTTGGAATACCCCAGACCTAGTCAACCTCTGGTCTAGTCATCATTAGGATGGAATACCCCAGGTTGGAATGCCACTATACAAGCTTAGTGAGGCTGCCGATGAATGTGTATAATCACCCTCTAACTTACCCTATATTTCACTATAAATGGCCATTACGTGAAAGTTGATTTACAAGAATCACACCCAATGCTTATAGTTTTGCCAGTTTGAAGTGACAACATATTAGAATGTTTTACTAGATGAGAAATATTGTATAATGTTCGACTTAATGCATATATTCCACCGAATGCACCACTTAATAATTATAATATTCATGTAGTTGATGTTCTTGGTAATTAATAACATTAAAATTTGATAGTATTTGACAAAACAACTGTAAATGAAACTTGTTATTTTTATTTATTATTGATATGAAAAAAATATGATATTATGTTTTTAATTATTCGTGTTTTGTTGTTTATCCTTTAAGGTTAAATGAAAGAATTTGGACAAATCTCTATTCATGTTTGTTAGATTCATCTTAAAATACGACCGTTAAAAACAATTTTAAAATTGAAATATTATATAAAAATCCCTATAATAAAATTGAGACATTATACAAAATAAAAATGATTGTGTAATTATATAAAATAAACTTGATTATATAAGTATACAAAATAAAATTGAGATATTATATCACAATTCCTATAATAAAATATTTAATATTTGAAAATATAAACTAGAATTTTAGTATATCCTAGATGGTTATAAATAAAAATTTTAATAATTTCGTATATCTTTAGACCAATACTGTGAAAATTTAATATGTTATGATATCCTAGGGGTTTACTCGAAGTCAAAGTGGTTTTAAATCAGGTATCTTTAGATTCGCCTTAAAAACCATGAAGAAGAAGAATCGTTAGTTGGATACGCGAAATAAGGAAATAAAATATATTTACCGTTGCGCACATAAACCGCCTTTAGAAACCTACATATATCAGTAATCAATCTGCACTCCCTTCGATCGTTCTTCTCCAACAGCATTAGCAAGCTACCCATGATAAGTCTCTTCAAGTACCCATGTATGTCTGTATTTTGCATCTTTTAATTTTCTCTTCTGTCGATTGTCTTGTTTTTGATTCTTCTTTGACAGATTTTTTCCGAGGGTTTTCATTTTGAAAGGCTAACAGTTTCTTATACAGTTTTTTCCTACTTGAAAATTGGGGGTTTTTCCACTTCTTGGTTATCGATCAGTTTCTTGTTTTTCATCATGTTCTTCATTTTATGCATAGATAATCTTTAGAATCTTTTGGTTTTGTTTATTTGAAATAGTTTTTGATAGTCGATTGATCCTGCTCTTTAATCTTCTTAAGTTCATTGTTTGGGTTTCTTGGTCAATCATTAAGAACAAGAAGATAGAATGAATCAGAATAAATTTTTTGGGGGTTTTCCCCTTCTATCGTAGGGAGGGTTTGATGAATATTTCTGAAAATAGTTGAGAGATGTGTCTTGTTTCGTAATGCTTTGTTAGATGGCTTATCTGTTCCATATAAATATATTATTTTTTGAATTTGTTCATCTACAAACGTGTTTTCTTTCTGGGTTTCTCTAGATGAGCAATTCCAAGTTATTTTTATGTGCTTTGTTGTAGGAGTAGAAATAAAGGGATATCACATATATGTAAAAGTTATTTTTCTTCAATGATATAGGTTCAGTGATTATCTCCACTAACCTGTTTATTTTGTGGATATTATATATACCTTACAGGAGACAGATTGGAGGCTGACTAATGATGATGATTTTGAAGTATCTTTGTTTCCATATTGGTCTTTATGTGCATGTTTTCTCTCTTTTATTGCAGTGTAATGATTCTGTTCTTGAAATCTGAGATTATTAACAACCTTTTGATTGTGAATCTTAAGATCATCTCATTGAGTCATATTTTGTCTCTATTTTTACATGTTTCAGATCTAGATTATCTGTTTATAACAGTGTGTAATGAAGTCTAAATTATTAACTACTGATTTGAACTTAACTTCTCTTTCTTTTCCCTTATTATGCAAGCTTTTGTGTGGTAACCTTTTTATAGTTTCCAGTTAAATGTTTTTCCTTTTCGAGTTCTTTCTGTGTTGCTCATATATGTTTGTAGACTATTTTCACGTGTTTAGGTTATTAATTATCTTTATTTTGTTGGCTAAGCTTTTAATGTATTCTGTTGTTGTTTAAAAGATAAAGGGACATCAGTGTCACTTGTAGTTTTTACTAGTTTCCAGTTAAATGCTTATATGAATCATGAGTAGTGTGGTCAGGAATTTCTTTCTTTGATGCTATGGTTTTTTTTCCAACTGATTGTGTGTTCTACACTATTTAATTAGTACCATATTCATGCTATGGAATGTATATTTAGTGTTTCTTTTTGGCTTAATGGGTTAAGCACTTAATCTGGAGAGCTATATGACTGTTTCTATTTTGAATCTTATGATGACTAAATGTTTTTTACTCATATTTAGTTCTCATCAAGTCTTCATTCAGACCCTCGATTCATAGCAGTGAGTGTAGATTGTGTGCCTTTTGAATATTAATATTAAGAGCATCACATTCTTTTTCTACAGTTCCTATGGTGGCAACAAATGCATGTATGGATCCAAAGATTCAATTCTTTGTTTATCATATGTTGTTTTTCATCTGTCACTTGTCTTGTTCTTGGTTCTTCTTTGATGGGTTTATTTGAAGGGTTTTGATTTTTGAATGACAGAGGTTCCTTATACAATTCTTTCCAACTTGAAAATTAAGGTCATTGAGTTTCTTGGTTATCGGGTTCTTTTTTTTTTCGTCATGTTCTTCATTTTATACAGAGATATCAGTATGGCTTATATAACAAATATTTTTCTTTAATGATTATCTCCATTAACTTGTTTATTTTGTGGATATATACCTTACAGGATAACTAATGATGATGATTTTGAAGTATCATCTTTTCTATAATGGTCTTTATGTGTTTCCTTTTTTATTTTTTTGGTTTCTGGTTGAAAGTTGGGGAGTTCTCTTCCATTTTGGTGAGATGTTTTCTCAATGTGGATATTCCATTCAAGTAGGTGTCTGATTTCAGCTCTTTCTTTCTCTCTTTTATTGCAGTGCAATGATCCTGTTCTTAGAATCTAAGATCCTCTCATCTTTTTTTTTTTCTTTTTTTTTTCTATAGTTGCTATGATGACACCAAATGTACATCTGTTTACTTAGATTCAGTTCTTTTCAATTCTTGCATGCTGGTAAATTACAATTGAGTTAGGTTGTCCTTTCTTATTAGTAAGTAACCTTTTGATTTGACCTTAAATTCACTTGTTTCCCTTCTTTTTTGGGTCTCTTTATAAGGTTTTATGTGCTCACCTTTTTTTTTTTTTTTGCAGTTGCTATAGAGGCCCCACCCAAAGTCAATGGATGTTTACTCAGAATCCATTCCTGTGATGGTGGTAAATTGCAATTAATTAAGCTTGTTTGCCTTTTCTTATTCACCTTCATATTCATACTCCTAGGCATCCTTCATATTCACAACATTCTGTGCTTGAAATCTATATCATCGACCTTTTGTTTGTAAATCTAAAGATTGATTATGTTCTTGTCAACTCTTGCACAGTGGTAAATTTCATTTTAGCTGGTTTGTCTTTTCTTTTTCACCTGAACTTTTTTTCACTTACTTAATGCACACATATTTACTCTGATTTGGTTCTTGTCAACTCATACATGATGTTAAATTGCAACTGAGATATCCCTTAAATCCATGTAAAATGACTATTTCACCCACATTTTTGTATTTTTACTAATTCTTCTGTACATGAACTCACAACAATGAACTTTGAATCAAATGGTCTTTTCTATCTTGCTCCTATTTGTTGGTTGAATCTTTCTAATCTCTAATGGTATGGGCTTTCCAGGCTATTTGCAGGAAGGACATTATGTTCAAAACAACTCGACTAATAGCCTGAATATGATGTCCCTCTTGTAGACTATTTTCATGTGTTTAGGTACCACTTTCAGGTATATATTATTCATCTTTTTATTTTGTTGGCTAAACTTTTAATTAATGTATGTATTCTGTTGTGGTTTGAAAGATAAAGGGATATATCAGTGTCACTTATATGAGTTTTACTTCTGTTCATAAATATTAATTCTCTGATTTGTAGTTTTTACTGTAATGAGGAAAAGTTCAACTCTGTCTAATTGTTCTGGTTTTCCTCGATGAGAAATGAAGGAGCTTTTTACATTGTTTAATTAAAAATGATATCATTAACCTTTTCCTTTTGATATTAATATTAAGATCATCTCATCTTTTTTCTACAGTTGTGATGATGCATGGTGACACAAAATGCATGTACGTTTACTCACTCAGATTCAGTTCTTGTCAACTCCTGTACGTTGCTAAGTTGCAATCTAGAGGGAAATTGTCAGAAAAGTCCCAATATTTTCGGAAAAGTTACATTTTAGTCCCAATTTATTTTTTTTGAACAGACAAGTCCCGGTTAGTTGATTTTACATGGTAATATGTCATTTCCTGTTAAAAGAAAAAAAGGACTTTTTTGTTAATTTGAGCCAAAATGAAATAATCGGGGCTTTTATGTTAAAAAAAATTAGGACTTAACTGTAACGTTTCCGTAAATATTGGGACTTTTCTGACAATTTCCCTCTAGATTATTAATCTTTTTGTTTATGAATCATAAGATCATATTAATGTCAAAATTTTCTACTCATATTTAGTTATTTGAAGCTATGGATATGGTGATTTTTCTGATGCTCTCTCTGTATGTGGATATATACCTTACAGGAGACAGATGGGAGTCTGACTAAATCTAATGAATTTAAAGCATCTTCTTTTCTATAATGGTCTTAATTTGTTTTGCTTTTTTGGGTTTCTGGTTGAAAGTTGTGGAGCACAAGCATGAGACTTCTCCTTCCATTATGGTGGGATATTTTCTCAATGTGGATGTGTCTGATTTCAGCTCTCTTTCTCTCCTTTATTGCAGTGTACTGATTCTGTTATTGAATCATAAGATCATCTGAGCTTTTCATATAGTTGCTATGATGACTAAATGCCGCTATGTTTTACTCATATTTACTTCTCATCAACTCTCTATTCGGACACTCGGTTCATAGCAGTGTCTGTAGATTATTCAAATTTTAGTTTTGAATCTTAAAATAGGTGGAAAAAGAAATATTAAATTAGGATTAGAACTTAAAAATTAATGTCTTCCAAAGTTAGAAGCTTTTTTTTTGTCTTCCGGAAAAAGATGTCAAAAAGATCTTTTTATATATCCTTTGTCTTCTGAAAAGCAAACAGTCTTTTTCACAAATGTCTTTCCTCCCGTAGACATAAGAGGTCAAAAAGAGCTTTTGGCAGAAAACAAACACCACTTTAGATTATATCAACCTTTTAGTTTTGAATCTTAGAATCATCTTATTCTTGTTCTACAGTTTCTATGGTGGCAACAAATGCATGTTTGTCCTTTCTTATTCACCTATTTTTCTTTCCATTATCTTCAGATGCCTGGGGTCTTTTTCTTTAGTTCATGACTTTTTTTTTCCCCCATTATTAACCTTTGTCCCATTTGTTTCACACATGTTTATCCTTGATTTTCTTTTAAATTAGTTTGTTTGTGTCTCATGTCAAGAGAGAGAGAGGGCTTATTTGAATGGCTTTACTATCCTATGTTAGTATATGTAATGAACTTTTACCATTCTATATAACTGAGAATAAATTTATGAAAGCTTAATTGATTATGAATCTTAAGATCGTCTCATCTTTTTTCTGTTGTTGATATGGTGGCACCAAATGTTTTATTCATAGTTTTTCTCTGGTTGTGGAATTAGCAATATCCCTCTTCTTTTAACCTAAATCAGTTATCTGTATGATCTCAGAGGAATCGACTACAGATTGTTAATATTGTTCATTTTACTCTGTTTGTGTGTATGTGTGCTTATAGTCTATGGATCAGGAACTGTAGGTTGCTTGATTATATGAAATATGAATATAATGGTGTTTATGTGAATGATGATTTGTGGGTTTACTCAAAGTGTGTATAAGGAGGTGCTTTAATCACTCCTGAAAGTCATGCTTTTAGCCCATTGCCTGATTGGTATGTTGATTTCAAGAATCTGTCTTTTTGTTTTAACTTTTTTTTCTCTAATAGGTTATTTCTAAGCTTCTCGTGAAGAATAATTTGATAGGAGCAACACAACTGGGGAGCACATACATGTTATTATGTATATAGCAAAAATGCAAGGTTGAGAGGTATTGATGTTTTTAATTATAAGAAATTTCTTTTGAATGGTAGTTTGATTTGAGTGATGTTTATATTTGTGGTTCAAGGTTTGGTTTGGGAATATCCCTCAATAGTTGGATTTGTAGGTAGGTAGGTAGACTTTATTGTCTTTTTTGTCCCACAAAATGATAAAGTTTTAACATCAAGATAAGTTTTCCCATATTTTAAAAACATTATTTTACCTCTTTTTTTACTATTAAAGTTTTTGATTTCCATATCTGGTATTCCATCTACATATGAATTTCTCAGTATAAAGGAATGTCTATACTTTTTAAAATGTAATTTTTTTAAATCTTAAAAGTCTTGACAAAACTACTATAGGTGGTAAGTCACATTTCATTAGTAGACTTGGATGAAGGAAACACTTGTTTATCTTATGATAAATGCAATAAATGACAATGTACTTTCATTGATTTGTTTATTATAGCATCAGTCTTCCTATTACAACATGGCACTTTGAAATACTTACCCAGTTATAGCAATATCTTACAAATACAAAACAATTTTTACTGTTATTAATTATAATAAGGCATATTTTTCAAAGTATAATGCCCTACTAAATAAGAAAAATATCAATCCTTTAATTGAAAATACAATGTTATGAACTTATAATCGAAGGTAAGATGCTACAATACACAAGTTCAATTCATGAAAGCATTTAGCTATTTGCTTGAACTGAACATTATTGTGTTTTTACTTACAGTCCTCTTCCTTTTGATCATTGATAATACTGATAATGAATTTCTTTTCCTCTCTTTGTTTCATGCGTTAATATGATCTTGAATTCCAGTTTTTGTTTCTTGTTATACAACCTTAATTAATGTGGTGTGGTTTAGGTTGTTTGCTCTTTCCTCTTCCTTTTGATCATTTATAATAAATAATAATACATCAGTCAGCATTGTTAGTTTTTATTCATTGTACCTCAAGAGTCAAGAGCAATGCAATTTTTCTTAAATATTCAGGAGGATATAATGCTAGAATTTAAGGGGCACAAATAGGTGACTTCTCTTCTCTTCTATTAATTGCAATTGAGATCTTTTTCCTTTTTTATTCACCTACTTCTCTTCCATCCTCTTGCGATTTCTTTAGTTAATGACTTTTTCTTTTATTAATCTTTTCATTATGAATCTTAATTATATCTAATTTATTTATACTTTTGCTATAGCGGAGGGAAATACACATATATGTGTTTACTGAAAGCCAGTTCTTTTCAACCTTTGCTTTTGTGGTAAATTGTTGTTTGTCCATTCTTATTATTTACCCCCCTTTATTCATGTTCATGTGCATCCTATCTTATAGATTTTACATTTTTTTTATAAAACTTTCAAATGTTTCCTTAAACATGTATCATATTTTACTATATCAAGTCATTTTCTTTTGAAAAATCAACCCAATTAAAGCATTGCACTATTCGCTTTTCGCATTTTAACTTTCAAAAAATTTCTTATTGAGGTATTTCACTTTTAAAAAATCTATAAATTCTTTTTTTGATTATTATTATGGTTTTGATGTATGTAGTATGTTCATGGACTTCTTCTTTTTTTTCTCTAGATTATGCTATTTAGGTTTGGAGATAGAATTTAGGTTTTCTTGTCTGGAAACGAGTTTACTTTCTTTTTAATCTGAAAAATGTAATCAAGAATTTCAACAACTCTATTATTGATAACATAATGGAGCCTTTTTAGGTTGTTTAATTGTTGCTGAAGCAAAATCAAATAGCAGTGTAATTAACTTTTCCCTTTCTATTTTACAGCTTTTAAGTCCTTAATCTTATGCTAGTTTTAGTTAACTTTTCCCTTTCAAATAGCAGTGTAATTAACTTGTCCCTTTCGATTCCATGTTTGTTAATTTTAGTTTTTTTTTTTCATTGTACCTCAGGAGCAATGCAATTTTAATTTAGTATTCAGGAGATGATGCTAAAATTTAGGGGGCACAAACATGTGACTTACCTGCTCTCTCTGTTCATATCTCTATTCAGTGATATGTTTTTGCAATTATAAATTTATATTAATAAAACCTTATAAGACACTTAAATTACACAAATTTTATAACACTTGTTTTCGGATTGTTTTTCTTGCACTTTTTATCCTTTTTGGATTTGGTCTTTGGGCTTCATGCCGCCCATGTAAAATGACTATTTTGCCCACATTTTTTATATTTTTACTAACTCTGTACAAGAACTCATGCAATCACAACAATGGACAGAAACTCACAACCAATGACTTGTTTGAAGGAGGTCAAAGATCAGATGTTATGAAAGGTTTTAAAGCTCAAAGGTATGTAATTTTCCATTCAACAAAATTGAGAGTTATTTATCTGATGCAGAATTGATTATTTTAAAGGCCACAATAATTTAATTTTTGGGTTTGCCCATTACTGTTATTGATGAGGTGCCACCTAAGAGAACTGTAAACAAAATAAAAATCAACATTTAACATTTCCTGTTAGGTGAAAGAAGTAACTGTATGTTGAATATTAGAATATGACTATCCTACCTTTCATGTGCAGAAACATGATCATGTTTACAAATCATTATGTGGATATCTTGAACATGTGTAGAAATTAAAGAGCACAAGGGTATCAAGGAAGTCTATGATGAGGTAAACTTCTCTAAGCTTTTCTTTTCTTTGATGGTTCCATTTTTTATCCTTTCTATTATGAGTCTTAAGATCATATCACCTCGTTTTTATAACATCGTGCATTTTAGTTTTCTTTCAGTTACAACATTATAACTTTTAAATTTAGCCTGTCAAGGCATTTTACTTTTAAAAATCTATCGTATTTTTCAAAATGAGTTATTTTATTTTGACAAACTACCAATTCTTTATGATGACATTTACTATACTTTTTTGGAAAGTGAGGGTAATAGGTCATTTATTCTCATTCAGAAAGAAACATGCTTTATCTATACAGTATTTTTCTCCATACAAACCATTTCACCCATTCAGCCACTTTACCATGTCTGTATTTTTTAAATTTATTTGGATTTTGTTTATTGTTGATAACAGTCTTTTGGTGAACATGGAGATTGTTTAAGTTGTTGTAGAAGCAAATCCTAAAGAATGAACTTTTTCCTTTATTAGCTCTTTAATTTTGTTATGAATCTTAATATCACATCTTGTTTTTTTTGAAGGGTTTTGATTTTTGAATGTCAGAGGTTCCTTATATAATTCTTTCCAACTTGAAAATTAAGGTCATTGAGTTTCTTGGTTATCGGTTTCTTGTTTTTCATCATGTTCTTCATTTTATACAGAGATAATCTTTTAATTTTTTGGTTTTATTTATTTGTAATATATTTGCTACTCTCTATTCTTTTTAAGTTCATTGTTTGAGTTTCTTTGTCAATCATTTAGAATAAAGAAGATACATAATGAAACATAGTGATTTGATTTGAGTGATGTTTGTATTTGTGGTTCAAGGTTTGGTTTGGGAATATCCCTCAATAGTTGGATTTGTCATGAATTGTATTTGTAGGTGAACTTTATTGTCCCACAAAATGATAAAGTTTTAACATCAAGATAAGTTTCATAAAACCTATATAATAAGCCCATATTTTAAAAACATTATTTTACCTCTTTTTTTTACTATTAAAGTTTTTGATTTCCATATCTGGTATTCCATCTACATATGAGTTCCTCAATCTAAAGGAATGTCTATACTTATTAAAGTGTGTTTTTTTAACTCAAAAGTCTTGACAAAACTACTATGGCTATAAGTTTCATGGTGAAAACTGTTTCTTCTTTTGTTTCTTGTTATACAACCTTAATTAATGTGGTGTGGTTTAGGTTGTTTGCTCTTTCCTCTTCCTTTTGATTTTTAACCGTTCTATTAAGATCATATCACCTCGTTTTTAATAGTTTCTATGATGACTAAATGCATGTATGCTCTACTCATATTTAGTCTTCTCATCAACTCTTTATTCAGACACTCGATTCATAGCAGTGTATAGATTATTATATTAAACTTTTGATTTTTAAGCTTAAGAGCATCTCGTGAATGAATGGTGGAAAATTGCAATTGAGATAGATGGTTTTTTCCTTTCTTATTCACCTACTTGTCTTCCATCCTCTTGAGATGCTTGGGGTCTTTTTCTTTATTTAATGAAAATTTCCATTATTAACCTTTTCATTATGAATCTTAACAACATCTAATTTATTTATACAGAGTCTATAGTGGAGGAAAACACACATATATGCTCACTGAAAGTCAGTTCTTGTCAACTCATGCTTGCTGGTAAATTGCAGTTTGTCTGGTTTGTCCATTCTTATTTACCCTTATTTTATATATTTTACATTTTTTTTTCCTTCAAATTAATCTTCTTTAAATGGTTTATGATCCAATCCCATATTAATATATCTTCATTTGCTTAATAACCTTTTAGATTTGTTCACGAGTAAGCAAGCCCAAAAAATTTATCTTCAACCCATGTCTATGTATTTCATATAAGGCTTTTTGCTTTTAAAAATCTATCATATTTTTCAACATGAAGGCATTTTCTTTTGAAAAATCAAACCAAACATGACATCATATCTTCATTTTTTACATAATAAGCACACTTCCCTTTAAAAACTCAACCCATTTATAGCATTGCACTTTTTAGTTTTATTTGTGTTAAAACGTTGCAACTCTCAATGCATTTTACTTTGGAAAATATTCATCTTTTTCTATGGTTGCTATACCAAATGTACATCATCTGTTTACTTAGATTCAGTTCTTGTCAACTCTTGAATACTGGTAAATTACAATTCAGTTCTTGGAATTTAAGATTATAAGTAACCTTTTGATTTGACCTTGTTTTCCCTTCTTTTTTCGGGTCTCTCTATAAAGTTTTATGTGCTCACATATTTAATAGTTTTTACTAGTTTCCAGTTTATTATTTTCCCTTTTTGAGTTCTTTCCATGACCTTGTTTATGTTGTTATACATGAGCTATGCAGTAATATATCTGCCTTCTTATCTGGAGATGGAAATTGTTCACTTCTCTTGAATGTGTATCATTTTTCTCGAAATCTTGATTGTTAAACTTTTAATTATGAATGCTAAGATCATTTGTGCTTTTTTCTTCAATGCATGTGGAGTTTGTTCTTGTCGATTCATAAATGGTGTTAAATTGCAATTGAGATAGTTTGTTGTTTCTTATTCGCCCACTCTATTCATTTTACTTGCATCCTATCTATGAAGCAGTGCATTGAACTTTTATCATTTTGCATTTAGGAATTTTTATTAATAACCTCATTGTTAGTGTTTGATAACATCTCATTGTTTTTCAAACAGTTTTTTTTTCTTCAGTCCAATTGATTATGAAGCTTGATAACAACTCATCGTTTTTCTGTGGTTATAAATTATTAACCTTTTGATTCTGAATCATGTATGTTTACTCATGTTGAGTTCTTGTTAACTCTTGCATTGTGTTATCCTATCTATTCCATATTAATATATTTTCATTTGTTTAATAACCTTTTGGATTTGTTCATTAGGAAAGGTAGCCCAAGTGTGTGTTCTTCAACCTTAGGAATCCTATCTAGTTATGTACCTATGGTGGAACCTAATAATACATGCATTCATGTTTACTTTGATTTGGTTCTTTTCAACTCATTTGTGGTGCAAAATTGCAATTGAGATGTTTGTTGGTTGTTTCTTATTCGTATTATTTGCCCAGTCTATGATAGCATTGCAAATGAATTTTTTCCATTTTGCACTTGAAATATATATTATTTCATAACTCATCTTTATCTTTTATAATTACTTTTTTATAACTTTTATTCTTATTATATAGTGGGTATCCTTAGCATGTTTATTACATTTTGCTTCTAGTTAATACATTTTACTTGTTTATCTGTTAAATGTGTTGTCCTTATAGAGTTCTTAAGGGGGTAGTAGATGGGGAACTACATGATATTTTGATCTAGAAAATCATAGAAATAACTATTCTATTACTCCACTGTTTTCAAAGTGATACATTGGCATTTTACTTTTAAAAATCTATCGAATTTTTCATTATTAAGGCATTTTTTTTTTGAAAAATCTACCTAGAAACAATAGCATTGTACTTTCTTTTTTATATAATAAGCATATTTCCCTGTAAAAAATGATCCCACTTGTATCATTGCACGTTACAGTTTTATTTGTGTTAAAAACATTGTAACTTTCAAGTATTTTCTTCTCTAAGGCATTTTATTTTGAAAATCATATCATTTTTTTCTTATCAAGGCATTTTACTTTGAAAATTCAACCAATTTATCTTTATGTACTTTGTTGTTGGGGTAGAAATTTAATAAGGGGATAAATGGGTATCACATTTATTTTTATCTCCATTAACTTGTCTATTTTGTGGATATATATACGGAAGAGAGGAGTTAGGTTTTGATTGTTAGAGAAGTCATTTCGTTGGGAGAGATCTGAATGATAGAAGTTGTAATGTAATTTTTTGTGTTGTAGATCTAAAGTAGAGCATATAAATATAAGAGTATTCACCTTTTGATTATAAATCTAAAGATTGCCTCATGCTCATATATTATTATATTCCTGTCAACTCTTGCATGGTGGTAAATTAATTGCAAGTGAGCTGGATCTTTTTTCAACTCTTGGATGATGGTAAATTGTATCCTATCTATTTATAGAAATGTAATAAATTATGTTATTGAAATCTTCTTAATTAATTGTTAAACTTTTGATTATGAATCCTAAGATCATATGAACTCTTTCCTACAATTGCTATTGTGGCATCTAATGCATCTATAGTATATGTATACTCACATTCATTTCTATGCATGATGGTATGTATGTATATTCAGTATTTGCCTTCTTATTTTGGAGATAATATAAGTTGTTTATATATCTCTTGTTAATGTTTTTTGGTAATGATGAAGTCTACCTCTTATAGTGACTTTCTTTTGGTTTTCCGTTTAATTTTTTGGTGAAGCAAAAAAAGCACCTGTAATGAACTTTCACCATTCTATGATTGAAAGAGTTCTTGTCAGATTAGTTATTTTTCAACTATCACACATTTTCGTTAGTTGATTGATGATATTCACCAAAGTGCTAATTACTTGTAATTTATTATAATTTTCTTTTTGGGTTTCTCTAGACAAAACTTGTATTCCAATGCTTCCTATCTGTTTATAGCAGTGTAATGGAATCTAAATTATTAACTACTGATTTGAACTTAAGTTCACTTTTTTTTCCCTCTAGTTTTTACTAGTTTTCAGTTAAATGTTTTTTCCTTTTTGAGTTCTGGTAAACTCATGGTTTTTTTTACATGCAGGATTTTTTTGGTACTCCTAGTCATTATATCTATTTATAGCAATGTTATGAACTTTCTTCATTTTCCAATTGAGCATTTATAGATTCTTAAACTTTCATCTTTTTTCTGCAGTTGCCACAGAGGCCCCAAAGTCCATGCATGTTTACTCAGATTCCACTCTTGTCAACTCTTGCATGCATCCTGCATATTTAAATCATTCTAATCAACTTTCACCATTCTGTGCTTCATATCTATATCATATTATCAACCTTTTAATTGTAAATCTAAACATATTGCCTCATGCACAGGTTTGGTTATCTTCTTGTCAACTCTTGCAATTGAGCTTTTTGTCTTTTTTTTTTCCACCTATCTTTAGGCATCCGATCTGTTTATAACAGACTAGTGCAGTTTCACCATTATGTTATTGAAACTTTTAATTTTGGATCATCGTATGAGTTTATCATTTTGCACTTAATGCATGTATATTTACTCTTATGTGTTTTGCTTTTTTGGGTTTGTGGTTGAAAGTTGTGGAGCACAAGCATGAGAGTTCTCTTCCATTTTGGTGAGATGATTTCTCTCTTTTATTGCAGTGTAATGATTCTGTAAGTCAGTTTTATGGCGAAGCAGCCAAAATGTAGTAATGTTGTGAACTTTCATGATTCTATATTTTAATTATATATACCTTTTGTACAGATCCTAAGATAGTTACATTGTTTTTCTACAGGAGAAGGAAAGCTTTGTGAATTATCCTGATGTAGTAAGTTTAATAATATATAGTAAGGGTATCTTGGTCATAAGTCTTAGTAAGTCAGTTTTATTCAAACAGTAAGGGTATCTTTCCATCGTCTTTAGATGCCTGGGGTCTTATTTTAATTATTTATTTCATTATTAACCTTTGTCCCATTTGTTTCACACATGTTTATCCTTGATTTTCTTTTAAATTAGTTTGTTTGTGTCTCATGTCAAGAGAGAGAGAGAGAGGGCTTATTTGAATGGCTTTACTATCCTATGTTAGTATATGTAATGAACTTTTACCATTCTATATATAACTGAGAATAAATTTATAAAAGCTTAATTGATTATGAATCTTAAGATCATCTCATCTTTTTTCTGTTGTTGATATGGTGGCACCAAATGTTTTATTCATATTCATAGCTCCATGAACCATTTGAGCCATACTTTTTCTCTGGTTGTGGAATTAGCAATTTCCCTCTTCTTTTAACCTAACTTAAGACTTGTACTCTAAATTTTTAAGAACCATCTAAATCAGTGCACTGTATAATCTCAGAGGAATCGACTACAGATTGTTAATATTGTTCATTTTACTCTGTTTGTGTGTATGTGTGCTTATAGTCTATGGATCAGGAACTGTAGGTTGCTTGATTATATGAAATATGAATATAATGGTGTTTATGTGAATGATGATTTGTGGGTTTACTCAAAGTGTGTATAAGGAGGTGCTTTAATGACTCCTGAAAGTCATGCTTTTAGCCCATTGCCTGATTGGTATGTTGAATTTCAAGAATCTGTCTTTTTGTTTTAACTTTTTTTTTTTTCTCTAATAGGTTATTTGTAAGCTTCTCATGAAAAATAATTTGATAGGAGCAACACACTGGGGAGCACATGTTATTATGTATATAGCAAAAATGCAAGGTTCATTTATATGTTTCTTTGTGATTATTAATTCAGTAATGCTCAATGATCAAAATGATTGGTTTCATTTGTGCAGAAAGTTCAAAATCAGGGATTCCTATCCTATCCTCCAAAGCATGTTGAGAGAAACACTTCTTTTTTCCTTCACTGAAGATGAAGGAAACACTTGTTTATCTTATGATAAATGCAATAAATGACAATGTACTTTCATTGATTTGTTTATTATAGCATCATTCTTCCTATTACAACATGGCACTTTGAAATACTTACCCAGTTATAGCAATATCTTACAAATACAAAACAAATTTTACTGTTATTAATTATAATAAGGCATATTTTTCAAAGTATAATGCCCTACTAAATAAGAAAAATATCAATGCTTTAATTGAAAATACAATGTTATGAACTTATAATCGAAGGTAAGATGCTACAATACACAAGTTCAATTCATGAAAGCATTTAGCTATTTGCTTGAACTGAACATTATTGTGTTTCTACTTACAGTCCTCTTCCTTTTGATCATTGATAATACTGATAATGAATTTCTTTTCCTCTCTTTGTTTTATGCATTAATATGATCTTGAATTCCAGTTTTTGTTTCTTGTTATACAACCTTAATTAATGTGGTGTGGTTTAGGTTGTTTGCTCATTCCTCTTCTTTTTGATCATTTATCATACATCAGTCAGCATTGTTAGTTTATGTGCCTCATAGTTGGTGATTTCAGATTTATCCAGTGTACCTCAAGAGTCAAGAGCAATGCAATTTTTCTTAAATATTCAGGAGGACATAATGCTAGAATTTAAGGGGCACAAATAGGTGACTTCTCTTCTCCTCTATTAATTAATGATTTCTATAATACTATGGCGTCTTTCCTTTTTTGTATCCTTATATAGCATGTTTAATTAAGTTTGTGGAGCTGGTTTTTTTACTAATTGGTGAACTTTGAAGCATAATTGGCACCATTTTTATACTTTTACTAATTCTATGTTTGAAGTTATTAACTTTCACAATGGAGCTGGTTTTTTTCTACAGTTACATGGTGTTAAATTGCAATTGAGATAGTTTGTTGTTTCTTATTCACCCACTCTATTCAATTTACTACCATCCTATCAACTTTTATCATTTTTGTACTTAGAAATTTATATCAATAGCCTTATACTACTAAATTACAAATTTTGTCCCTATTATATAACCACTTGTTTTTTTTTAACGCTTCATGCTGCCTAAAGGTAGCCATTAAATCCATGTAAAATGACTATTTTGCCCACATTTTTATATTTTTAACAAGAACTCAGTCACAACAATGAACTTTGAAGCAAATGATTTTTACTTCTCATGAGGTGTGTAGTATGTACACTGTTTTTTTTTCCAACTATTTGTCTGTTGTACACTATTTAGTAGTATATTTCTCTTGTATGTGTATCGATTTTACTTGCTTTGAATTCCTTTCATCTTTTTAATATTTTTTCCAGTGATGTGGAAGTTCAACTCTGTTGCTGACTTTTTCTTCTTGTTTTCCGCGACAACAAAGGAGATTTTTTATGTTGTTTAATCGTTTGATGAAATATATATAAGTGTAATGAACTTTCACTATTCTACAATTAAAAACAATATTATTAACCTTTAGATTATAAATATTAAGTCCATCTCATTTTTTCTACAGTTGTGATTGTGGCACAAAATGCATGTATGTTTGTCGATTCCATGTTTGTTGATTTTAGTTTTTTTTTTTTTTCATTGTACCTCAGGAGCAATGCAATTTTTCTTAAGTATTCAGGACATGATGCTAAAATTTAGGGCACAAACATGTGACTTACCTGCTGTGTTCATATCTCTTTTTAGTAGTATCTTTTTTGCAATTAGAAATTTATATTAATAAAACCTTATAATATGAACAAAATAAAAATCAACATTTAACATTTCCTGTTAGATGAAAGAAATAACTGTATGTTGAATATTAGAATATGACTATCTACAAATCATTTTTTGGATATCTTCAACATGTGTAGTAATTAAAGAGCACAAGGGTATCAAGGAAGTCTTTCATGAGGTAAACTTCTCTAACCTTTTCTATTTTTATTTTTTGTTTGATGTAATTATCCCACCCCTTTTATTCTTTTTAATTTTGAATATTCTTACCTCTTATTTTGTTGTGTGTTCTTAAATCTTGTCAATTATAGTGGGTA
Source organism: Lactuca sativa (assembly GCF_002870075.4). Lineage (NCBI taxonomy): Eukaryota > Viridiplantae > Streptophyta > Magnoliopsida > Asterales > Asteraceae > Lactuca > Lactuca sativa. The sequence goes on along the minus strand of NW_026440209.1, from coordinate 8,335 downwards.
TGCTGAGAAACAGCAAAACACTTCAATTATTTATGCAGGTATATATTTTGTTGTGTTGTGTGTATTAGTTTACATTGATTGGCATTTCAAACCAAAATATAGCAATGCATTTTACTTATAATAGAAATCTATCAAGTTTTTACCTCATCAAGACATTTTTTTTTTTGAAAACAAAAATACTATCTATAGCATTGTACTTTAATTTTTTCTTATTATAAGCATATTAATTTCCCTTTGAAAAGTCAACCCATTTATAGCTTCACACTTCTTTGTTTTCTTTCTGTTGCAAGATTAGTATTCACCTACTTGTCTTCCATCCTCTAGAGATGCTTGGGGTCTCTTTCTTTATCTAATGAATTTTTCCATTATGAATTTTAATAACTCTACTTTGTAAAATGTATTTTTTATCTCTATTTTTTTAAATTTTACTTTGATCTCCTCAACTTTGAACTTTGTAAAATGTCATTGGTTTAATCAATTGTCACTCCTAATACGTAACAAAAAAACATGCTTTATCTATACAGTATTTTTCTCCATACAAACCATTTCACCCATTCAGCCACTTTACCATGTCTGTATTTTTTAAATTTATTTGGATTTTGTTTATTGTTGATAACAGTCTTTTGGTGAACATGGAGATTGTTTAAGTTGTTGTAGAAGCAAATCCTAAAGAATGAACTTTTTCCTTTATTAGCTCTTTAATTTTGTTATGAATCTTAATATCACATCTTGTTTTTTTTGAAGGGTTTTGATTTTTGAATGTCAGAGGTTCCTTATATAATTCTTTCCAACTTGAAAATTAAGGTCATTGAGTTTCTTGGTTATCGGTTTCTTGTTTTTCATCATGTTCTTCATTTTATACAGAGATAATCTTTTAATTTTTTGGTTTTATTTATTTGTAATATATTTGCTACTCTCTATTCTTTTTAAGTTCATTGTTTGAGTTTCTTTGTCAATCATTTAGAATAAAGAAGATACATAATGAAACATAGTGATTTGATTTGAGTGATGTTTGTATTTGTGGTTCAAGGTTTGGTTTGGGAATATCCCTCAATAGTTGGATTTGTCATGAATTGTATTTGTAGGTGAACTTTATTGTCCCACAAAATGATAAAGTTTTAACATCAAGATAAGTTTCATAAAACCTATATAATAAGCCCATATTTTAAAAACATTATTTTACCTCTTTTTTTTACTATTAAAGTTTTTGATTTCCATATCTGGTATTCCATCTACATATGAGTTCCTCAATCTAAAGGAATGTCTATACTTATTAAAGTGTGTTTTTTTAACTCAAAAGTCTTGACAAAACTACTATGGCTATAAGTTTCATGGTGAAAACTGTTTCTTCTTTTGTTTCTTGTTATACAACCTTAATTAATGTGGTGTGGTTTAGGTTGTTTGCTCTTTCCTCTTCCTTTTGATTTTTAACCGTTCTATTAAGATCATATCACCTCGTTTTTAATAGTTTCTATGATGACTAAATGCATGTATGCTCTACTCATATTTAGTCTTCTCATCAACTCTTTATTCAGACACTCGATTCATAGCAGTGTATAGATTATTATATTAAACTTTTGATTTTTAAGCTTAAGAGCATCTCGTGAATGAATGGTGGAAAATTGCAATTGAGATAGATGGTTTTTTCCTTTCTTATTCACCTACTTGTCTTCCATCCTCTTGAGATGCTTGGGGTCTTTTTCTTTATTTAATGAAAATTTCCATTATTAACCTTTTCATTATGAATCTTAACAACATCTAATTTATTTATACAGAGTCTATAGTGGAGGAAAACACACATATATGCTCACTGAAAGTCAGTTCTTGTCAACTCATGCTTGCTGGTAAATTGCAGTTTGTCTGGTTTGTCCATTCTTATTTACCCTTATTTTATATATTTTACATTTTTTTTTCCTTCAAATTAATCTTCTTTAAATGGTTTATGATCCAATCCCATATTAATATATCTTCATTTGCTTAATAACCTTTTAGATTTGTTCACGAGTAAGCAAGCCCAAAAAATTTATCTTCAACCCATGTCTATGTATTTCATATAAGGCTTTTTGCTTTTAAAAATCTATCATATTTTTCAACATGAAGGCATTTTCTTTTGAAAAATCAAACCAAACATGACATCATATCTTCATTTTTTACATAATAAGCACACTTCCCTTTAAAAACTCAACCCATTTATAGCATTGCACTTTTTAGTTTTATTTGTGTTAAAACGTTGCAACTCTCAATGCATTTTACTTTGGAAAATATTCATCTTTTTCTATGGTTGCTATACCAAATGTACATCATCTGTTTACTTAGATTCAGTTCTTGTCAACTCTTGAATACTGGTAAATTACAATTCAGTTCTTGGAATTTAAGATTATAAGTAACCTTTTGATTTGACCTTGTTTTCCCTTCTTTTTTCGGGTCTCTCTATAAAGTTTTATGTGCTCACATATTTAATAGTTTTTACTAGTTTCCAGTTTATTATTTTCCCTTTTTGAGTTCTTTCCATGACCTTGTTTATGTTGTTATACATGAGCTATGCAGTAATATATCTGCCTTCTTATCTGGAGATGGAAATTGTTCACTTCTCTTGAATGTGTATCATTTTTCTCGAAATCTTGATTGTTAAACTTTTAATTATGAATGCTAAGATCATTTGTGCTTTTTTCTTCAATGCATGTGGAGTTTGTTCTTGTCGATTCATAAATGGTGTTAAATTGCAATTGAGATAGTTTGTTGTTTCTTATTCGCCCACTCTATTCATTTTACTTGCATCCTATCTATGAAGCAGTGCATTGAACTTTTATCATTTTGCATTTAGGAATTTTTATTAATAACCTCATTGTTAGTGTTTGATAACATCTCATTGTTTTTCAAACAGTTTTTTTTTCTTCAGTCCAATTGATTATGAAGCTTGATAACAACTCATCGTTTTTCTGTGGTTATAAATTATTAACCTTTTGATTCTGAATCATGTATGTTTACTCATGTTGAGTTCTTGTTAACTCTTGCATTGTGTTATCCTATCTATTCCATATTAATATATTTTCATTTGTTTAATAACCTTTTGGATTTGTTCATTAGGAAAGGTAGCCCAAGTGTGTGTTCTTCAACCTTAGGAATCCTATCTAGTTATGTACCTATGGTGGAACCTAATAATACATGCATTCATGTTTACTTTGATTTGGTTCTTTTCAACTCATTTGTGGTGCAAAATTGCAATTGAGATGTTTGTTGGTTGTTTCTTATTCGTATTATTTGCCCAGTCTATGATAGCATTGCAAATGAATTTTTTCCATTTTGCACTTGAAATATATATTATTTCATAACTCATCTTTATCTTTTATAATTACTTTTTTATAACTTTTATTCTTATTATATAGTGGGTATCCTTAGCATGTTTATTACATTTTGCTTCTAGTTAATACATTTTACTTGTTTATCTGTTAAATGTGTTGTCCTTATAGAGTTCTTAAGGGGGTAGTAGATGGGGAACTACATGATATTTTGATCTAGAAAATCATAGAAATAACTATTCTATTACTCCACTGTTTTCAAAGTGATACATTGGCATTTTACTTTTAAAAATCTATCGAATTTTTCATTATTAAGGCATTTTTTTTTTGAAAAATCTACCTAGAAACAATAGCATTGTACTTTCTTTTTTATATAATAAGCATATTTCCCTGTAAAAAATGATCCCACTTGTATCATTGCACGTTACAGTTTTATTTGTGTTAAAAACATTGTAACTTTCAAGTATTTTCTTCTCTAAGGCATTTTATTTTGAAAATCATATCATTTTTTTCTTATCAAGGCATTTTACTTTGAAAATTCAACCAATTTATCTTTATGTACTTTGTTGTTGGGGTAGAAATTTAATAAGGGGATAAATGGGTATCACATTTATTTTTATCTCCATTAACTTGTCTATTTTGTGGATATATATACGGAAGAGAGGAGTTAGGTTTTGATTGTTAGAGAAGTCATTTCGTTGGGAGAGATCTGAATGATAGAAGTTGTAATGTAATTTTTTGTGTTGTAGATCTAAAGTAGAGCATATAAATATAAGAGTATTCACCTTTTGATTATAAATCTAAAGATTGCCTCATGCTCATATATTATTATATTCCTGTCAACTCTTGCATGGTGGTAAATTAATTGCAAGTGAGCTGGATCTTTTTTCAACTCTTGGATGATGGTAAATTGTATCCTATCTATTTATAGAAATGTAATAAATTATGTTATTGAAATCTTCTTAATTAATTGTTAAACTTTTGATTATGAATCCTAAGATCATATGAACTCTTTCCTACAATTGCTATTGTGGCATCTAATGCATCTATAGTATATGTATACTCACATTCATTTCTATGCATGATGGTATGTATGTATATTCAGTATTTGCCTTCTTATTTTGGAGATAATATAAGTTGTTTATATATCTCTTGTTAATGTTTTTTGGTAATGATGAAGTCTACCTCTTATAGTGACTTTCTTTTGGTTTTCCGTTTAATTTTTTGGTGAAGCAAAAAAAGCACTTGTAATGAACTTTCACCATTCTATGATTGAAAGAGTTCTTGTCAGATTAGTTATTTTTCAACTATCACACATTTTCGTTAGTTGATTGATGATATTCACCAAAGTGCTAATTACTTGTAATTTATTATAATTTTCTTTTTGGGTTTCTCTAGACAAAACTTGTATTCCAATGCTTCCTATCTGTTTATAGCAGTGTAATGGAATCTAAATTATTAACTACTGATTTGAACTTAAGTTCACTTTTTTTTCCCTCTTAGTTTTTACTAGTTTTCAGTTAAATGTTTTTTCCTTTTTGAGTTCTGGTAAACTCATGGTTTTTTTTACATGCAGGATTTTTTTGGTACTCCTAGTCATTATATCTATTTATAGCAATGTTATGAACTTTCTTCATTTTCCAATTGAGCATTTATAGATTCTTAAACTTTCATCTTTTTTCTGCAGTTGCCACAGAGGCCCCAAAGTCCATGCATGTTTACTCAGATTCCACTCTTGTCAACTCTTGCATGCATCCTGCATATTTAAATCATTCTAATCAACTTTCACCATTCTGTGCTTCATATCTATATCATATTATCAACCTTTTAATTGTAAATCTAAACATATTGCCTCATGCACAGGTTTGGTTATCTTCTTGTCAACTCTTGCAATTGAGCTTTTTGTCTTTTTTTTTTCCACCTATCTTTAGGCATCCGATCTGTTTATAACAGACTAGTGCAGTTTCACCATTATGTTATTGAAACTTTTAATTTTGGATCATCGTATGAGTTTATCATTTTGCACTTAATGCATGTATATTTACTCTTATGTGTTTTGCTTTTTTGGGTTTGTGGTTGAAAGTTGTGGAGCACAAGCATGAGAGTTCTCTTCCATTTTGGTGAGATGATTTCTCTCTTTTATTGCAGTGTAATGATTCTGTAAGTCAGTTTTATGGCGAAGCAGCCAAAATGTAGTAATGTTGTGAACTTTCATGATTCTATATTTTAATTATATATACCTTTTGTACAGATCCTAAGATAGTTACATTGTTTTTCTACAGGAGAAGGAAAGCTTTGTGAATTATCCTGATGTAGTAAGTTTAATAATATATAGTAAGGGTATCTTGGTCATAAGTCTTAGTAAGTCAGTTTTATTCAAACAGTAAGGGTATCTTTCCATCGTCTTTAGATGCCTGGGGTCTTATTTTAATTATTTATTTCATTATTAACCTTTGTCCCATTTGTTTCACACATGTTTATCCTTGATTTTCTTTTAAATTAGTTTGTTTGTGTCTCATGTCAAGAGAGAGAGAGAGAGGGCTTATTTGAATGGCTTTACTATCCTATGTTAGTATATGTAATGAACTTTTACCATTCTATATAACTGAGAATAAATTTATAAAAGCTTAATTGATTATGAATCTTAAGATCATCTCATCTTTTTTCTGTTGTTGATATGGTGGCACCAAATGTTTTATTCATATTCATAGCTCCATGAACCATTTGAGCCATACTTTTTCTCTGGTTGTGGAATTAGCAATTTCCCTCTTCTTTTAACCTAACTTAAGACTTGTACTCTAAATTTTTAAGAACCATCTAAATCAGTGCACTGTATAATCTCAGAGGAATCGACTACAGATTGTTAATATTGTTCATTTTACTCTGTTTGTGTGTATGTGTGCTTATAGTCTATGGATCAGGAACTGTAGGTTACTTGATTATATGAAATATGAATATAATGGTGTTTATGTGAATGATGATTTGTGGGTTTACTCAAAGTGTGTATAAGGAGGTGCTTTAATCACTCCTGAAAGTCATGCTTTTAGCCCATTGCCTGATTGGTATGTTGAATTTCAAGAATCTGTCTTTTTGTTTTAACTTTTTTTTTTTTCTCTAATAGGTTATTTGTAAGCTTCTCATGAAAAATAATTTGATAGGAGCAACACACTGGGGAGCACATGTTATTATGTATATAGCAAAAATGCAAGGTTCATTTATATGTTTCTTTGTGATTATTAATTCAGTAATGCTCAATGATCAAAATGATTGGTTTCATTTGTGCAGAAAGTTCAAAATCAGGGATTCCTATCCTATCCTCCAAAGCATGTTGAGAGAAACACTTCTTTTTTCCTTCACTGAAGATGAAGGAAACACTTGTTTATCTTATGATAAATGCAATAAATGACAATGTACTTTCATTGATTTGTTTATTATAGCATCATTCTTCCTATTACAACATGGCACTTTGAAATACTTACCCAGTTATAGCAATATCTTACAAATACAAAACAATTTTTACTGTTATTAATTATAATAAGGCATATTTTTCAAAGTATAATGCCCTACTAAATAAGAAAAATATCAATCCTTTAATTGAAAATACAATGTTATGAACTTATAATCGAAGGTAAGATGCTACAATACACAAGTTCAATTCATGAAAGCATTTAGCTATTTGCTTGAACTGAACATTATTGTGTTTCTACTTACAGTCCTCTTCCTTTTGATCATTGATAATACTGATAATGAATTTCTTTTCCTCTCTTTGTTTTATGCATTAATATGATCTTGAATTCCAGTTTTTGTTTCTTGTTATACAACCTTAATTAATGTGGTGTGGTTTAGGTTGTTTGCTCATTCCTCTTCTTTTTGATCATTTATCATACATCAGTCAGCATTGTTAGTTTATGTGCCTCATAGTTGGTGATTTCAGATTTATCCAGTGTACCTCAAGAGTCAAGAGCAATGCAATTTTTCTTAAATATTCAGGAGGACATAATGCTAGAATTTAAGGGGCACAAATAGGTGACTTCTCTTCTCCTCTATTAATTAATGATTTCTATAATACTATGGCGTCTTTCCTTTTTTGTATCCTTATATAGCATGTTTAATTAAGTTTGTGGAGCTGGTTTTTTTTACTAATTGGTGAACTTTGAAGCATAATTGGCACCATTTTTATACTTTTACTAATTCTATGTTTGAAGTTATTAACTTTCACAATGGAGCTGGTTTTTTTCTACAGTTACATGGTGTTAAATTGCAATTGAGATAGTTTGTTGTTTCTTATTCACCCACTCTATTCAATTTACTACCATCCTATCAACTTTTATCATTTTTGTACTTAGAAATTTATATCAATAGCCTTATACTACTAAATTACAAATTTTGTCCCTATTATATAACCACTTGTTTTTTTTAACGCTTCATGCTGCCTAAAGGTAGCCATTAAATCCATGTAAAATGACTATTTTGCCCACATTTTTATATTTTTAACAAGAACTCAGTCACAACAATGAACTTTGAAGCAAATGATTTTTACTTCTCATGAGGTGTGTAGTATGTACACTGTTTTTTTTTCCAACTATTTGTCTGTTGTACACTATTTAGTAGTATATTTCTCTTGTATGTGTATCGATTTTACTTGCTTTGAATTCCTTCATCTTTTTAATATTTTTTCCAGTGATGTGGAAGTTCAACTCTGTTGCTGACTTTTTCTTCTTGTTTTCCGCGACAACAAAGGAGATTTTTTATGTTGTTTAATCGTTTGATGAAATATATATAAGTGTAATGAACTTTCACTATTCTACAATTAAAAACAATATTATTAACCTTTAGATTATAAATATTAAGTCCATCTCATTTTTCCTACAGTTGTGATTGTGGCACAAAGTGCATGTATGTTTACTCACTCAGATTCAGTTGTTGATAATTGTCGATTCCATGATTGTTGATTTTAGTTTTTTTTTTTTTTTTTCATTGTACCCCAGGAGCAATGCAATTTTAATTTAGTATTCAGGAGATGATGCTAAAATTTA